>NC_057810.1:333810578-333974735 GCF_018294505.1 Triticum aestivum
CACAAATGACATGTCCTCCTCCCCCATTAATTATTTGCTCTGTTCCGGTGTTCGTGCCGATGAAACTTGATAGCTAGCTATATATGTGTCTTGAATCATCAGTATGCGTAACCAATATGTGTCTCCCGTTCGAAAGCGTCATAGTTATAAATATGCGTGCATTTGCATATTTATAACCTGATTCTTTCGAATTGTCCAACACTATCCATGGACAGCCCGAGTATGTGTAGATTGGGTTCGTTTTCCCATATGCTTTGCTCCAGATCCGACGCATAAATTTCGTCAGTGCCTCCCCTGTTGTTCTCCGGGTACACATCCTCTCTGTTTATTGCAGAGACGTGTATCAGGAGAACAGCGGGGAGGTGCTGCCGAAATTTTGCGTCGGATCTAGAGCATAGCATATGGGAAAATGAACCCAATCTACACATACTCGGGTGGGATTAGGACCTATCATTACCTATTATAGTGTAGGTTGCATGGACGTAATAAAATTGACAAAGTAGATCAACTGATGAATATATACATGGTGAATTGTATATATAATTGTTGTGTGTCCAGTAGCTCTGAAAGTCAAGATGAGTGATCGTGCGTGGATGTATACCGGTCACACTGGTCAGAACAAATGGAGCGCTAAATGGTTCACAAAAACCAAGGGGTTTGTGCAAGCCGCATTTGCAAATGTCCAGAGGAAAACTTGGTGCCCCTGTTTCCGATGCGGCAATTGGGAAAAGAGGACAGAGGCTGAAATGGGTAAACACCTGCAGAAGAATGGTTTTACGCCCGATTATACGGTGTGGACATTTCATGGTGAGTCTGCCCAACGTGACCGAGCTGAGGTGGATCATCGTCGCACCGACGAGCATGGTACCGGGATGGAAAACATGGTGCAAGACTATGATGATGCTCGGGATTCGGACGAGGAGATGGAGGAATCTGCAAAGGCCTTCAATGAAATGTTGGAGTCTTCAAAACGTCCGCTCCACGAGCACACTGAGCTTTGTCAGTTGGATGCCATCTCACAAGTAATGGCTTTGAAGGCTCAGTTCAACTTGGGCAGAGAATGCTATGACGCAATTATGACAGTATTTGGACGCTTTCTACCCAAAGGCCATGTAATGCCTGCAAACCTGTACTAGTCGGACAAAATCCTCCGTGCACTGAAGATGCCCTATGAGAAGATACATGCCTGTGAGAAAGGATGTGCCTTATTTAGGCTTGACTATGCGGACTTGAACTATTGTCCTATTTGCAAGTGTTCCAGGTATATTGTGGTAGACAACAGTACGGGTGAGAAGACACAGACCAAAATCCCTGTTAGTGTTCTTCGGTATATGCCAATCGTACCAAGACTTCAACATCTTTTCATGGTCGAAGAGACAGCCAGACAGATGACATGGCACAAAACAGGCAAAAGAACCGAACTAGATGCAGATGGGAAACTGATGATGGTACACACATCGGATGGTGTTGCGTGGAAAAGGTTTGATGAATTACATGCTGACAAAGCGGCAGATCCAAGGCATCCTCGAGTCGGCATCAGCACCGATGGGTTCAGTGTGTTTGGTATGACGGCAGCCCAATACAGTTGTTGGCCCGTATTTGTCTTTCCACTCAATCTCCCCCCCGGACAGATTATGCAAAGAAAGAACATTTTCCCGATGTTGATAATTCCAGGGCCCAACTATCCGGGGAAAAATATGAATGTCTACATGCAGCCGCTTAAGGACGAATTGCAAGAAGCCTGGGATAATGGGTTCAAGACATACGACGCCTATAGCAAACGAAACTTCATAATGCGTGTCTGGTACATGTACTCGACACATGACTTGCCGGCGTATGCGCTATTCGTTGGCTGGTGTGTGCATGAAAGGTTCCCGTGCCCCACATGCAAGGGAGCTCTTGAGTTTCGTTGGCTTCAGGCCGGTCACAAGTTTTCTTGCTTCGACATGCATAGACAGTTCCTGGATCCTCGCCATAAGTTCGGGAAAGACAAGAAGAACTTCATCAGAGGTAGAGTTGTAAAAAAACTCTGCACCACCTGTGTTGACAGGCCAATAGACCCTGGATCAGTTAAACGCTCTCGAGCCAGATCCAGAGCGTCCAGGGTACTTCAAGGGGTATAATTCTGAGCACGCCTGGACTCACAAAACATGGTTATGGGATCTGCCTTACTTCAAAGACCTCCTTTGCCCACACAACATCGACATGATGCACACTGAGAAGAATATCGCCGAGGCACTTTTTGGTACATTGTTCAGCATAGATGGGAAGTCAAAGGATAATACTAAGGCTAGAGTCGATCTGGAGGCGCTATGTGATAGGCCGTTACAAAACATGAAAGAACCGAAAGGAAAGCAGAACTGGACGAAGCCAAAGGCATGGTTCAATCTTGGAAGGCCAGCTATGAGGGAAATTATCTTGTGGGTGAAAATGCAGTTGATGTTCCCCGATGGGTATGCAGCGAATCTAAAGAGGGGAGTGAGTCTTGATAAATTGAAGATATTTGGTCTCAAGAGTCATGATTGCCACATATGGATTGAGCGGGTAATGCCGGTGATGTTGCGTGGCTTCATCCCTGAGGTTGAATGGCTAGTACTGGCAGAACTCAGCTATTTCTTTCGTGTTCTTTGTGCGAAAGAACTATCGCCTGGCGTGCTAGAAGAAATGGAAGAGTTGGCGCCAGAGGTGATCTGCAAGTTAGAGGAGATCTTTCCATCGGGCTTCTTTAATCCAATGCAGCATTTGATTTTGCATCTCCCGACAAAGGCAAGATTGGGGGGGGGCATGCAAAATCGTTGGTGCTACCCAACTGAGAGGATGCAGAAGACGCTTCGAGAAAAATGTAAAAATAAACGTAGAATTGAAGCGTCTATGGCTAAGCCATTCATCACTGAGGAGGCGGCAAACTTCGTGACAGCACACTACGAAACCAAAAATCATCATTTGCATAATCCGAAGCCTCGGTACAATGCTGACAAGCCTAAAAAGGGTGGATCCAACCTCAGCCTATTCAAAGGCAATCTCGCACCAGCCAGTGTTTCAAATCCAGTATCTTTGGATAACAAAGAATGGCGGACCATTTCGTTGTATATCTTCAACAACCTGATAGAAGTGCGGCCGTACATCGAGTAAGTCCTCGGTACGTTGTTTCGCAACTTCTATTTCCTTTGAACTGCTCTTATTCCTGGATATTTCATACAGTCGATACGTCGCCCTATTCTCGTATGGAGCGGTGATCCAAAAGGATTCTGTCGAAGAGTATGAGCTTCTCGCAAAGCAAGGAGGCGGCTATCCCAGTTTCATCTCTTGGTTCAAACAAACGGTAAATTCTATTAGACAATTTCATTTCATTCGCTAATTTGTGCGTAATGCAACAATCCTTTCATATTAAACTTGTAGGCTAATTCAGAGTCTATGGGCGCCAAATTGAGACAAGTCGCTAATGGTTTTGACTATAAGGTCCGTTCATTTGACAAATACGACATCAACGGGTATCGTTTTCGTACCTATGGCAAAGAGCTATCTATGGCCGACCGAAAGTCTACAAATTGTTGTGTATCTGCTATCGGCGAAGGAGGTACCGAGTATTATGGGAGAGTTGAAGCAATTTATGAACTTCTACTCTATGGTGAAAACCCACCGAATGTCGTAGTCTTCAAATGTTATTGGTTTCAGCCGAAGGAGACTAGAAGGACTCATGAACATATAGGGCTAGTTGAAATCAACCAAAGCAACCATTTAGATGTTCCTGATGTCTATATTATGGCTCAACAGGCGACCCAAGTATTCTATCTACCCTGGGCCTGCCAAACTAATCCAAATCTGAAAGGTTTGGATGTCGTTTATGAAGTGCCGCCACATGCTAGACTATCTCCCCCAAAGGAAGAGGATTATGAACCTCACATTAACCCGGACACATATGAAGGAGAATTCTTCCAAGAGACACGTCTTTCCAAAAAGCGTTTCAAGAACCGGTATACTTCACCCCAAAACATTGAAGTAGACAGCGACAGTGAATCCCACATCACCCCAGAGGAGGAACAAGAAGAGCCGGAACAAGAAGAGGTTACTGCTGCGGACGACCTCTCAATGCGTGACCGATTATGTAAAGGTGTCCTTCCACATGTTGATGCCACTGAACCCTATGAGCCCGTCATTGATTATAGTGATGTCACATCCCTAGCTTCTGGTGCTGCCTAGTGTTTGCATCATGTTTAAATTTTTGAACTTGAACTGGGGAAATTTGGAAGCCTCAAAACCCTAAATAAAAGAAGGGCAAAAACCCTAAAATCTCATTCATTGTTCCAAAATGCTCTTCTTAAATGTTTGATAATTTTTGGCAAAGGGTTCTGCTCCCAACCAACATATTGAACATTTTTAAGGACTTAATCTTGGGACTTTGAATTTAAATCATTAGTTATTTGAATTTGAATTATATTCATATAATTAGAATATAATTTCAAATACCCCCGAAATATTTTATGAGCTTTTGGAAAAGTCCATCTAGCAACATAAATTATTCAGAGGATATTTGGCACTGTTTTGGATTTGTTAAATTTGAAAAAAACAGTGGCAAAGTATAAAAACAGAAACAGAAAAACAATAAAAGAACAGAAACTTACCTGGACTTACCTGGCGCTCACCGAAGCCCACCTGGACGGCCCAACACTTCCGGCCCAGCCCATCTCCACTCCTCCCCTGTCGTCTTCCTCCCTGCCAGGAGGACGGGCACGCGCCCGGCGCGCGCGGCCACGCGCCCCGGCCACCTCCTCCCTGCCTGGCTGCCTCCTCCTCCCCCTGGACGTCTCCCGCAACGCCAGGGAGATGCCGAACCCCCTCGCTCCTCTCTCTCACTCTCTCCCGACCCCTTCTCCCTTCTCTGCTCTCCCCCTCTCGCGCCCGAGCGCGCTCATCGCCGCCGCTCGCTGCTGCCGTAACCACAGCCACTGCCCCGCCCTGCCGTTGCGCCCAGAGGCTCCGCCTCGACCCCCTCTTCCTCTCCACCGAGCCACGAGGTCCCGGACGCGCTGCAACGCCGCCACCATCGCCGTTCCCATCGCCGGCCACCGAAGCTCAACGCCGTCGATTCGCGACGTCTGGCGCACCCCCGAGCCCACTGACCTTCTGCGCCGCCTCCCTGTGAGATCCTCATCTCCTCTCTTTGCTCGCCCCCTCCGTTCTCGTCCCCTAGCTAGCTGCCCCGCCGAACCCGAGCTCCGGCCGCCGCCATGGACGGTGAGCTTCGTGCTCCCGAGCTCCTCCACCTGCGCTCGTTGCCTCCGAGTGTTCCTGGTGACCCCAGCAACCCGTAGAGCCCATCGGCCGCGCCCGTCGTGCCCCGTAACGCCTAAAGCTTCGATTCCCGAACTCCGGCGGCCGCCCGGCTCGCCGCCGCCGCTGCTACACACACCCCCAGCACACCACGCGGCCACCACTGGATGCGCCTCACTTCCAGCGTCCCGTAGCGGCAAACCACGAGCGAAACAATGCTCCGTAGCTCCGTCCCCGAGCATCTCCGGTGAGCCACCGCCGTGCTTTTGGTCGCCGGCGTCGACCACTGACGTGGCCGTGATTAGGGCCTAAACACGCCGCTAACCAACCCCTTGGGCCACTGACGAATGGGCCCCGCGCCCTAATTATTCCCAGTTTAGTTCTGTTTAGATTAGTTATTAACCCAGCTGGTCCCACACGTCAGTTTGACTTGCTGACGTGGCCTTTGACCGGCCCCACACGTCAGTGACTCATGCCAGCGGTGAGTCACTAACCAGTGGACCCCCCTGGTCAAGTTTGACCCGGACCAGCCCCTGTTGACTCTGCTGAGGTCAGCATGACGCCATGCTGACGCAATATTCCTTTTCTAGAATTTAGTTTATTTTATAAATAATCAGGAAATTCCAGAAATAGCTAAAACTTCAATAAATCATAGGAAATTAACCGTAACTCCAAATTAAATAAATTATAAATGAAAAATTATCAGAAAAATCCAATCTATCCATCTGTACCATTTTCATGCATGTTAGAACAACTTATGACCACTGTTTAGGACAATTCAATTAAATGGCATTTAAATAACCACATGTGGAGTTTGAATTTGAATCTTGGATTCAAACCAACTTCATTTAATCTGGTTTAGTTGCATCAGCACAAATCACATCATATTGCCATGTCACATTCATGCATCATATTGTCGCATTGCATTGATTGTGTTCTTCCTTGTTTGCCGGTAATTGTCCCCTCTCGATAGACGTGTACCGGCGATGTGATCGATGACACCGATGAAGAGCTATATTGTCTTCAGAAGTGCCAGGCAAGCAAAACCCCCTTGTTCATTCCGATAAAATCCCACTCTCTCGCTCCTGCTCTCTTTTACTGCATTAGGACAACACCGATTCAACTGTTACATGCTGCGGTAGTTGAACCCCTTTATCCTCTGCATGACCTGTCATTGCCACAGTAAATAGATGAAACCCACTAGCATGAGTAGGAGTTGTTTGAGCCCTGATGTGCCTACTCATTCATGCTTGTTTGTCATGCCTGCTACTGCTTAGAGTTGAGTCAGGTCTGATTCATCGGGGATGAATCAAAGGCGTGTGAACATGTCCTACTGTGTGTGAGCTAAGTGTGTGAACATGATTTGGTAAAGGTAGCGGTGAGAGGCCATGTAGGAGTACATGGTGGGTTGTCTCATTGAAGCCGTCCTTAGGAACTGAGTTCTGTGTTTGTGATCCATGATTCAGCTACTACCATACATTGGGCCCTGAAATATGACCCCGCTCGACTTCTTATTCACCCAAGTCCTCTGTCTAGGAGTTGCAAGTAGTTTCTGGTGTTTGTAGTATGCTGGAGGCCATGCACAGCGCTGACCGGAGGGGTGGGCTGTGATGTGGTAGGCACGTGGCCGGGTATACCGGGCGCCCGTTTGGTGTCACGGAACCCTGTTCACATCGTTTGGGGCTGTGAGCGAAACTCCGGCCGGATCTTCTCATGGATGGAACCCGAATAGGCGATAAACCTGGACTAGAGACTTGAGTGTTTAGGTAGGTCGTGGTCTACACCCACGTCGGCTTTCGCTTGAAGTCTGCCGAGCACATGTCGTGTGCAGACGCTAAGTGGTGGAAACATGTATGAAGAAGTACACCCCTGCAGGGTTAACATCATCTATTCGAATAGCCGTGTCCGCGGTAAAGGACTTCTGGGTTGCCTATATCAGTTCATAGACAAGTGAAAGTGGATACTCTAAAATACGCAAGATAAGCGTGAGTGCTATGGATGGCGTTCTCGTAGGGAGACGGGAGCGGTTCCATAGTGGTATATTGGTTGGTGAATATGTGGACTCGTGTGCGCCACCTCAAAAGAGTTACTTGCAGTCGTAGTTAGGTTAGCCACCGAGTCAAAGCTGGCTTGCTGCAGTTAAACTCCACCATCCCCTTTGTTGATAATGATGCATATGTAGTTAGTTCTGATGTAAGTCTTGCTGGGTACATTTGTACTCACGTTTGCCTATTTTATGTTTTGCAGAGAGACTTCGGTCTCGCTAGTAGTTCCACGTGGACTTCGACGTTTAGCTTGTTACCTCAGCTACGATCTTGTGCCCTCGGCAGGATCTGGTAGATAGTCAGGCTTCTCAGCCTTTTTCATTTCTAGATGTCTGTACTCAGACATGTTAAGCTTCCGCATGTGCTTTGACTTGTATGCTCTGATTGTTGGGTCATGAGACCCATGTTTGTAATATCTCGCTCCTCAGAGCCTATTGAATAAATACTTGAGTCGTAGAGTCATGTTGTGATGCCATGTTGTATTTGCACATATCGAGCATATTGTGTGTATGTTATTGAAATGCTTGGTATGTGTGGGATCTGACTATCTAGTTGTTTATCCTTAGTAGCCTCTCTTACCGGGAAATGTCTCCTAGTGTTTCCACTGAGCCATGGTAGCTTGCTACTGCTCCGGAACACTTAGGCTGGCCGGCATGTGTCCTTCTTCGTTCTTGTGTCTGTCCCTTCGGGGAAATGTCACGCGATGAATACCGGAGTCCTGTTAGCCCGCTACAGCTCGGTTCACCGAAGTCCTGCTAGCCCAGTGCTACAGCCTGGATTCACTCGCTGATGACCGACACGTTCGATGCTGGGTCATGGATGCCTGTCCCTGTAAGTTTGTGCCACTTTGGGTTTACGACTAGCCATGTCAGCCCGGGCTCCTTATCATATGGATGCTAGCGACACTGTCATATACGTGTGCCAAAAGACGCAAATGGTCCCGGGCAAAGGTAAGGCGACACCCGTGGGAATACCGTGCGTGAGGCCGCAAAGTGATATGAGGTGTTACATGCTAGATCGATGTGGCATTGAGTCGGGGTCCTGACAGCGTTGGTATCAGAGCTTGACTGCCTGTAGGATTACCAAGCCAAACTGGTCGAAGTTGAGTCTAGAAATTCTTTAGTTATATAAGGGAATTGATTGTGGGATGGAATGTAAGGCTCTTTTTACTCCTTATACCTCATGCCCTTCTGATCTGAGTCATCTTATCTTTCCTACGGGGATTAAGAACTAGGCTATCTCTTCTTTCTATCAGGATCACGTGTTACTAATCCGTAGACTTATAAGATCGTTGGATTTAAGCTTGAGTTCAGTTCCTACGACTTCTGTATGTTAATTGTTGATCTCGAAACCTTGATATTGTGCTTCTGAGTGGTTATGCCACCAATTTTGTGAATGTCTCAAATCTTTTCTGAGCATTTACAGCCGTTATGCTGTCTGAGTCATCCCAGGTTTCTAAATAGTCTGATGCATTTGCAAATCCTTTCTTTCCGTTCCCGATGTCCTTTATGGTCAGAATAAGCACACTAACCGGTGCGTTGAGGTAATTTATTGCCTTGACATATATGTTGGAGCTATTATTATGACCCTAGGTGTTTTAGGGAGTCATCTAGTAATTTAGCCATGATTTGTGTCCCAGTGTGATGATTCTGGCCATCATTCTCGTAAGCATCCCGTGATGCCACTTAGTTAGTAGGCATTTCACTTTTGGGTTTTCGAACCGAGATTCACCCTACTTACTTCATGTTGATAGTAATTGCTAGCTCCCTTAGGTTATTACTAACCTTTGCAATAGTCCTTGAAGTCCGTGGTATCTTCTTCTTCCAAATACCATGAACTACTTATGGCAGAAGTTCCTCGTTGAACTGAACAATCACAACCAGAGTGCTCTTGATGAGTTCTCCATTATATATTGTGGCTCTGCCAGTTCTACCTTTCTGCATGGGTTATCCGGAAGAAATATGTTGAACTTCGTTCGACATGCTAAACCATGCACCCACAACTCAGAAAATCGTATGTTCCTTTGAGTTGTCCCTCTTTAGTTGTCTTCTGACCCTCGTCTATCAATTGATAGTCAAGAGTACGCGTGCAATCTTTCATCGATACCTATTACTCTTGTGGTCCGTCAAGCCATTCTATTCCGGAATGACTAGGAGAAACAAACTCCAGTACCTCATCCATATCTAGGATTGGGTCAAAACAATTGTACTCCGCAGATCAAAATGCCAATCCAGCTTTTGCTCTGTTCTACCTTGGAGTATTACCATCTTTATATCGGGATTGTTATAGGAATTGCACACCATCCTATGAACTCTTGGTACAGTGATACTTCTTGCCATCATTGTTCATTCCTCGGTTCCTGTGTTATTGTAACCGGAATGCCGACAAGTGAATCGTGATGTGTGAAATCAATACTGCTAGCAACCCCGTTGCTTGGTAGTTATAGGACAATAATTTCATTCTTAGCATGTTGGTTATTGAATCATCATTCTAAGATTGATCATGCTACCTAGTCCATTCTCCTGGTTCACTCCTCGATCGATGAGTGAGGATTATTTCAAATCCTTGCTCTATTGATCATATCGTCTTGCCCTGAAAAGCAGGATTGTCCTCGATCTTAGTAACATATCGGTGGTTCGTGATTTTTTGAATATCTTCTCGGAAGTATTACCAGGTTGTCACCTGACCGCTATGTTGAGTTCGTGATCAAGTTGGTTTATTCCTGTAAACCACCCCTTCTCCAAGAATCTGTGTTGGGTACCCCTGAGCTAGTTGGCTAAGCTGAACAACAACTTGGAGAGTTGGAAGATAAAAGCTTACCTAACTTAGTTCGTTTCAAAGGGATATCCTGGTGTTGGTGTGTTAGTTGAAGAAAGATGATATCTTCATCAATTGGTCCTTGTGAACAATTGTTGGATCTATTATCTTACCCCAAACCTTTGATTTGAGTATGGGCTATCGTCAAATCAAATCAGAACCAACGATGTTCATAATGTTGTCTTACTCGTGGTTGTTCCTCGAGCATACACCATTATATCTTTCGGGTCTGACCAATACTACCACCGTGTTCACATGATGGCAGAAGTCCAGTGATATGGAAATTCCGATGAGTTACTGTTGAGCCCATCAGCAGCATTTTGTCTCCCCCATTATTCATGTTGAACATCAACCTAGTGTTGGAAACTTTTATAAGCATTATCTTCATGTCCCATTCGTGAGGAATATGTTGGATGAAACAAGTGACTTTCTCTGATTCACGTGCATTTGGAGCAAGTTGTCGCCGTGAGTTGTTCAAAGATTGTTTTTTTTCCTGGTACCATCCCAAGTCAGTCATGCATGTGCGAAGTATGCTATGGTTTGACAGGCTCGCAACCTTCATTCCATATGTGTCCCTAGCACACCAAGCCACTGATTGAATTGTTCAAGGAGAAGAAGTTTCTTTATAAGAGCTAATCATATGACTTATGTAAGGACTTCGTTAACCGCAATGATGGTTTACCAACCTGAACATCGGTAGTGTTTTATTATAAGACTACTATGTGGTCATGCTTGTCTGGGACAGCGTGTTCACATGTGTGTAGCAGAACCAGCTCATGTTTTGGAGCTCGCTATCGTAGTTCATTTCCCGAGAATCTCGCAACGTCATCTCGTCGATTTGTGTTGCAAACTTTCATTTTCCTTCCTAGGCTTGATGAGTCTGGATTATTCGGACACCAACCAGATCTGAATCTCAGGCAGATATGATGGTTGGAACATTTCCCAAGAACTATGATAATGGTCTCTCTGTAACCGGTAAAGTGGATGTCGTGGCTAACACACCCAGCCGGAAGACCTATTATTGTAGTATCTTGATTGAGGAAGTTGGCCACCTCCCCATAAGGATTTCGCAGGATTTACCACCGTAGTTATTCCTTATGGATTCTTGTGCTCCCGAAGTCCGACCTTTTACTTGATGTTCTAGATACCAAACCATTTCAATGAATGGGATACGCTAGCACATCAAAGAGAACATTAGAAGCGGAGTGCTAAATGTCTCTCGGTCGATCATCCAGATTTTGTTCCTTGGCTTCGCTAAGGTGTAATCTGAGAAGGTGATATCTTCCTTTGCGTCTGCATCATCCATCATTAGCCATCATGATAGTATGTTGTGTTGCCAGGATCCTTGACACGGATGTTGGTAAAACCTTGATGATTGTGGAAATGCTCAAGTTCTTGAGAGCACGCACAAGCGCTACATGTTATCATCGGCACTAACTGGGATTCCTCTCAGTTTCCTCGGCAATACTATGACCTTTTCAAGCAGTGAATTCACTCTCTATTGTTGGGTTCTTCCCCCAGTTACCAGAATCATTTCCAGCATTTGCATTTTGTTCCCAGCTTGCACCGCCAATGTGCCATTCTACCATGGGTCTCTTCCATTTCCGGTGGTAAGCAAATTCATCCATTACGTTGTCTTCAACAAGGTAATCCACATCATCCAAGTCCGAGTATGCCATCCTACCGACCCCCGCCAATCGATTGCTGTGATTTGCCTTAGGCTGATATAGAGAGTCTCAATGATCTCTACATCAAAGGTAATTCTTTTTGCCACTTAAGGTAATAATCTACGAATCACCCTCCTCCAGGATGTCCCGCTGTGGCATCATGGAAACTCAACTCCTCGCTACATTGACAATCGTTTACCACCTTTTTAAGTGTGGAATTGTTGTCCACCTAGTGAACCTTCGTCATCCGTTTCTTTCCACCCCTCTTGATGTGTATCTCGTGTATCAACCCGAGAGATGGTTCTATGTCTCATTCCGTGAGTTGTTCGACCTTCGAGAAGATCGATCCTTCTAGAGTTTTCCTTTCCTCTTCTTGTCATGATTAGCTAGAGTTCTCAGAGCAAGACATCAAGACAATGATGGTGATCGAATCAATGTTCTTATGAAGGGCAACCTGGATCGTGAAGATTGTGTTAGGTTGCGTTCCCCTTCGTCTTACCCTACACTTGAATCTCGGGTCGAGATTCTTGTTTAGTGGGGGTGAGTTGTCACATCCCTAGCTTCTGGTGCTGCCTAGTGTTTGCATCATGTTTAAATTTTTGAACTTGAACTGGGGAAATTTGGAAGCCTCAAAATCCTAAATAAAAGAAGGGCAAAAACCCTAAAATCTCATTCATTGTTCCAAAATGCTCTTCTTAAATGTTTGATAATTTTTGGCAAAGGGTTCTGGTCCCAACCAAAATATTGAACATTTTTAAGGACTTAATCTTGGGACTTTGAATTTAAATCATTAGTTATTTGAATTTGAATTATATTCATATAATTAGAATATAATTTCAAATACCCCTAAAATATTTTATGAGTCCATCTAGCAACATAAATTATTCAGAGGATATTTGGCACTGTTTTGGATTTGTTAAATTTGAAAAAACAGTGGCAAAGTATAAAAACAGAAACAGAAAAACAATAAAAGAACAGAAACTTACCTGGACTTACCTGGCGCTCACCGAAGCCCACCTGGACGGCCCAACACTTCCGGCCCAGCCCATCTCCACTCCTCCCCTGTCGTCTTCCTCCCTGCCAGGAGGACGGGCACGCGCCCGGCGCGCGCGGCCACGCGCCCCGGCCACCTCCTCCCTGCCTGGCTGCCTCCTCCTCCCCTGGACGTCTCCCACAACGCCACGGAGATGCCGAACCCCCTCGCTCCTCTCTCTCACTCTCTCCCGACCCCTTCTCCCTTCTCTGCTCTCCCCCTCTTGTGCCCGAGCGCGCTCATCGCCGCCGCTCGCTGCTGCCGTAACCACAGCCACTGCCCCGCCCTGCCGTTGCGCCCAGAGGCTCCGCCTCGACCCCCTCTTCCTCTCCACCGAGCCACGAGGTCCCGGACGCGCTGCAACGCCACCACCATCGCCGTTCCCGTCGCCGGCCACCGAAGCTCACCGCCGTCGATTCGCGACGTCTGGCGCGCCCCCGAGCCCACTGACCTTCTGCGCCGCCTCCCTGTGAGCTCCTCATCTCCTCTTTTTTGCTCGCCCCTCCGTTCTCGTCCCCTAGCTAGCTGCCCCGCCGAACCCGAGCTCCGGCCGCCGCCATGGACGGTGAGCTTCGTGCTCCCGAGCTCCTCCACCTGCGCTCGTTGCCTCCGAGTGTTCCTGGTGACCCCAGCAACCCGTAGAGCCCATCGGCCGCACCCGTCGTGCCCCGTAACGCCTAAAGCTTGGATTCCCGAACTCTGGCGGTCGCCCGGCTCGCCGCCGCCGCTGCTACACACACCCCCAGCACACCACGCGGCCACCACTGGATGCGCCTCACTTCCAGCGTCCCGTAGCGGCAAACCACGAGCGAAACAATGCTCCGTAGCTCCGTCCCCGAGCATCTCCGGCGAGCCACCGCCGTGCTTTTGGTCGCCGGCGTCGACCGCTGACGTGGCCGTGATTAGGGCCTAAACACGCCGCTAACCAACCCCCTGGGCCACTGACGAATGGGCCCCGCGCTCTAATTATTCCCAGTTTAGTTCTGTTTAGATTAGTTATTAAACCAGCTGGTCCCACACGTCAGTTTGACTTGCTGACGTGGCCTTTGACCGGCCCCACACGTCAGTGACTCATGCCAGCGGTGAGTCACTGACTAGTGGACCCCCCTGGTCAAGTTTGACCCGGACCAACCCCTGTTGACTCTGCTGAGGTCAGCATGACGCCATGCTGACGCAATATTCCTTTTCTGGAATTTAGTTTATTTTATAAATAATCAGGAAATTCCAGAAATAGCTAAAACTTCAATAAATCATAGGAAATTAACCGTAACTCCAAATTAAATAAATTATATATGAAAAATTATCAGAAAAATCCAATCTATCCATCTGTACCATTTTCATGCATGTTAGAACAACTTATGACCACTGTTTAGGACAATTCAATTAAATGGCATTTAAATAACCACATGTGGAGTTTGAATTTGAATCTTGGATTCAAACCAACTTCATTTAATCTGGTTTAGTTGCATCAGCACAAATCACATCATATTGCCATGTCACATTCATGCATCATATTGTCGCATTGCATTGATTGTGTTCTTCCTTGTTTGCCGGTAATTGTCCCCTCTCGATAGACGTGTACCGGCGATGTGATCGATGACACCGATGAAGAGCTATATTGTCTTCAGAAGTGCCAAGCAAGCAAAACCCCCTTGTTCATTCCGATAAAATCCCACTCTCTCGCTCCTGCTCTCTTTTACTGCATTAGGACAACACCGATTCAACTGTTACATGCTGCGGTAGTTGAACCCCTTTATCCTCTGCATGACCTGTCATTGCCACAGTAAATAGATGAAACCCACTAGCATGAGTAGGAGTTGTTTGAGCCCTGATGTGCCTACTCATTCATGCTTGTTTGTCATGCCTGCTACTGCTTAGAGTTGAGTCAGGTCTGATTCATCGGGGATGAATCAGAGGCGTGTGAACATGTCCTACTGTGTGTGAGCTAAGTGTGTGAACATGATTTGGTAAAGGTAGCGGTGAGAGGCCATGTAGGAGTACATGGTGGGTTGTCTCATTGAAGCCGTCCTTAGGAACTGAGTTCTGTGTTTGTGATCCATGATTCAGCTACTACCATACATTGGGCCCTGAAATATGACCCCGCTCGACTTCTTATTCACCCAAGTCCTCTGTCCAGGAGTTGCAAGTAGTTTCTGGTGTTTGTAGTATGCTGGAGGCCGTGCACAGCGCTGACCGGAGGGGTGGGCTGTGATGTGGTAGGCACATGGCCGGGTATACCGGGCGCCCGTTTGGTGTCACGGAACCCTGTTCACATCATTTGGGGCTGTGAGCGAAACTCCGGCCGGATCTCCTCATGGATGGAACCCGAATAGGCGATAAACCTGGACTAGAGACTTGAGTGTTTAGGTAGGTCGTGGTCTACACCCACGTCGGCTTTCGCTTGAAGTCTGCCGAGCACATGTCGTGTGCAGACGCTAAGTGGTGGAAACATGTATGAAGAAGTACACCCCTGCAGGGTTAACATCATCTATTCGAATAGCCGTGTCCGCGGTAAAGGACTTCTGGGTTGCCTATATCAGTTCATAGACAAGTGAAAGTGGATACTCTAAAATACGCAAGATAAGCGTGAGTGCTATGGATGGCGTTCTCGTAGGGAGACGGGAGCGGTTCCATAGTGGTGTATTGGTTGGTGAATATGTGGACTCGTGTGCGCCACCTCAAAAGAGTTACTTGCAGTCGTAGTTAGGTTAGCCACCGAGTCAAGGCTGGCTTGCTGCAGTTAAACTCCACCATCCCCTTTGTTGATAATGATGCATATGTAGTTAGTTCTGATGTAAGTCTTGCTGGGTACATTTGTACTCACGTTTGCCTATTTTATGTTTTGCAGAGAGACTTCGGTCTCGCTAGTAGTTCCACGTGGACTTCGATGTTTAGCTTGTTACCTCAGCTACGATCTTGTGCCCTCGGCAGGATCTGGTAGATAGTCAGGCTTCTCAGCCTTTTTCATTTCTAGATGTCTGTACTCAGACATGTTAAGCTTCCGCATGTGCTTTGACTTGTATGCTCTGATTGTTGGGTCATGAGACCCATGTTTGTAATATCTCGCTCCTCAGAGCCTATTGAATAAATACTTGAGTCGTAGAGTCATGTTGTGATGCCATGTTGTATTTGCACATATCGAGCATATTGTGTGTATGTTATTGAAATGCTTGGTATGTGTGGGATCTGACTATCTAGTTGTTTATCCTTAGTAGCCTCTCTTACCGGGAAATGTCTCCTAGTGTTTCCACTGAGCCATGGTAGCTTGCTACTGCTCCGGAACACTTAGGCTGGCCGGCATGTGTCCTTCTTCGTTCCTGTGTCTGTCCCTTCGGGGAAATGTCACGCGATGAATACCGGAGTCCTGTTAGCCCGCTATAGCCCGGTTCACCGGAGTCCTGCTAGCCTAGTGCTACAGCCTAGATTCACTCGCCGATGACCGACACGTTCTGATGAGGACATCAATACAATTGTTACACCCACAGCCCCTGCTGCTATACATACTGGACCAATTACTAGAGCTCGTGCACGCCAACTAAATTGCCAGGTACTTTCGTTTCTTGGTAATGATTCTAATATTCATGAGAATATGATGCTGCCTAAATTGGATACATTTGTTTTGCTTACAAATGAAGGGCCTAGCTTGGAGAAGGATGAACATTGGAGCAAGAACAAGCATGGAGATGATGGCATGCGCAAGGGGAACAAGAACGGAGTTACAAGTGATGATTTCAGGACTTTGAAGCCACCATAATGGGTGCATGAAGCCTTGGACGAAATATACAAGATGCCACTTCATAAATTTCGTCCCGAGGCTATTTTAGGTGCTGCGTCACCTTATTATTGGGCCAGGCCCATGTAATTTCGAAATACATAAGTATAGGCTATTTTTAGAGTCCGTATGTGTGGGGAAACAAGAGATAGGGTTGATTTCGGATCCCTCCACCAAGGGCCACGAAATTCCCCCCCCCCTCTTCCTCCATATATACAGCCCTTAGGGCATCGTTTAGACTTTGGGTTTTGTTTAGATTAAAAGTTCGCCATAGCTGCAACTTCGCGTACTTCGTTTGTGTTCAACGACCAGACAAAGGCGTCTCAGAACCCCACCTTGATCAATAAAGCTTTCATCTTATATTCGCAATATCCAGATTGCAATCTTAGTTTCTTGCTTGTTCTTCGTTTGCTCGCAGGAAACAGACCCTCGTGGTCAGGTTGATCGTGCTCCGGCGTGGTCAATAACCTCTCGGAGTTGGTTTAGCGATTGCTAAGGCGCGACGTCCTCGCACGTTCGTAGTCGGATCGTCAAAGTCGACTTCCACCAAAGCGATATCCATCATCTCATCGAAAGATCGGGACCCTCGCCTCTATCACGTTTGATGCTGGGTCATGGATGCCTGTCCCTGTAAGTTTGTGCCACTTTGGGTTTACGACTAGCCATGTCAGCCCGTGCTCCTTATCATATGGATGCTAGCGACACTGTCATATATGTGTGCCAAAAGACGCAAACGGTCCCGGGCAAAGGTAAGGCGACACCCGTGGGAATACCATGCGTGAGGCCGCAAAGTGATATGAGGTGTTACATGCTAGATCGATGTGGCATTGAGTCGGGGTCCTGACAAGTGATGATGATGATTATGCATTTATTGATGATACTGATCGAGATTATTAGTAGTGTCAGGTATTCAATTTTTTTATGTTGTACCTGATGATGATACACTTAAGTGATATACATATTATTATTCATGTCGGTATTTTTTTTTATGTTGTACTAATTTCGTTTACTCTTTGTCATGGCAGATGTTGAAAGATGGAAGGGGAGCCGACTGAGGCCAAGGACAAACGTGCCCAAATTGAAGGTGTGCCACACCGTCAAGGTAGCTCCAACTTATATCAGTTCGGGCGGATTTGGGTAATGTGGTTTGCTTCATGATTAATGCAATTCATTCATCATGCTAGCTTGAGCCCTTTAATTACTAATTTACTTGGTTTCTCTCTTTCAGGCATGCTACAATAAGACGAATAAGGTGCCAGAGGGGTACGACCTGTATGCCATGGCCCACACTGCCTCTTACAAGCAAATCAAGGGGAAGGCGAGGAAAGGGGAGGAGTTTAACCCGATCCAGATCCCCTACAATCCAGAGCAGGTGATGATATCTAGTGGCGGGAGGTCCCGCGGCTCCATAGCCATTGATCCAGAGATTGCTCCTGAGACCACGGTGAGTTTAATTTGAATGGACGTTACTTGCTAGTCTTAACATTTGAGTGTCATCATGCTAACGAAACATTGGAAATGATCTTTGGTGTAGCGTAACTCCACACAAGCATCACACGATCCTTCTCCAGCTACTGGCATGAGCCAGCCCGCTCCCACACCTCCATGATCAAGGTAAGTTTCTCTAGTTTTTTTCTTAACAAATGCATAAAGACCTAGACTTAGCTTTATTTCATCCAATATGCTTACCATAATGACCTAGAGTTAGCTTCTTTTCCTGCAAAATGACTTAATAAGCTTACTGACCTCCAAAACCAGCCATTTTACCTAAGTTAGCTCTAAAACGATCTATACTTAGCTTTGTTTCCTCCAAAATGACCTAAGTTAGTTATAATATGCTTAGTTAACTTGGTTTGCTCAATAATGACATGTACTTACCTTACTTGTGTAAAAAACGGCATAATTAGCTTAGTTAGCTCATAAACAATCCATTTTACCTACATTAGCTCTAAAATGATGCATTTTACCTAAATTAGCTCATAAACGATCCATTTCACCTAAGTTACCTCACAAACGATGGCGTGCTTCTTCTTCTTCTAGTCACCTTTTCCTAACTTTCTTATTTTCCATTTTGCAGATTTCATTCACTTCTCGGAAGCTAGCTTGCTATGGAGTGCTTGTTTTTTATTTCATTCTCTTCTAGTATTCTTCTAATGGTTGCAACTTATGTGTATGCTACGATGGAACTTGCTATCTTGATGAAACTTTGCATTGTAATATGTATGTGCAACCTCCTAATGGTTGCAACTTATGTGTATGTGCAACTTGCTATGTATGAGTGGATGATGAGGACATCAATACAATTGTTACACCCACAGCCCCTGCTGCTATAAATACTGGACCAATTACTAGAGCTCGCGCACGCCAACTAAATTACCAGGTACTTTCGTTTCTTGGTAATGATTCTAATGTTCATGAGAATATGATGCTGCCTAAATTGGATACATTTGTTTTGCTTACAAATGAAGGGCCTAGCTTGGAGAAGGATGAACATTGGATTAAGAACAAGCATGGAGATGATGGCATGCGCAAGGGGAACAAGAACGGAGTTACAAGTGATGATTTCAGGACTTTGAAGCCACCATAATGGGTGCATGAAGCCTTGGACGAAATATACAAGATGCCACTTCATAAATTTCGTCCCGAGGCTATTATAGGTGCTGCATCACCTTATTATTGGGCCAGGCCCATGTAATTTCGAAATACATAAGTATAGGCTATTTTTAGAGTCTGTATGTGTGGGGAAACAAGAGATAGGGTTGATTTCGGACCCCTCCACCAAGGGTCACGAAATTCCCCCCTCTTCCTCCATATATACAGCCCTTAGGGCATCGTTTAGACTTTGGGTTTTGTTTAGATTAAAAGTTCGCCATAGCTGCAACTTCACGTACTTCGTTTGTGTTCAACGACCAGACAAAGGCATCACAGAACCCCACCTTGATCAATAAAGCTTTCATCTTATATTCGCAATATCCAGATTGCAAATCTCAGTTTCTTGCTTGTTCTTCGTTTGCTCGCAGGAAACAGACCCTCGTGGTCAGGTTGATCGTGCTCCGGCGTGGTCAATAACCTCCCGGAGTTGGTTTAGCGATTGCTAAGGCACGACGCCCTCGCACGTTCGTAGTCGGATCGTCAAAGTCGACTACCACCAAAGCGATATCCATCATCTCATCGAAAGACGGGACACCTTTGCCTCTATCAAGTGGTATCAGATTTCTAGGTTGCTCGGTGAGATTTTACAGTTTTTCGTAGTTTAGATCGAGTCTGTTCTTCATATCTACAGTCCACGAAAAAGCCACAAAAAAAATTAGGGTTAGTTCATCATATTCGAACCAATCTGAGCCTTTGCATAATCTTTTTAGGGTTTTGCTTTGTTGAATTTGCGGTTGCATCGTCGCGTCTAGTTGCTGGTCTTAGAGTCTAGTCTTTTAGAGTTTCGAGTTCTGGTCATAAGTTGTCACGCCGCCGCCGCACCATCATCATCGCCCCTGCCATCTACCACCGTCGCTTATCCGCCAACGCTTCGAATCCGTATCCATATACCACCACCGCTGTCATATACCACCACCGCTGCCATCTACTACCATATATCCACCACCAATCCGAGTTCTTGTCATATTAGGTTTGTTTTCGAGATCCATCTAGATTCCGATTCGTGTTTCCTTGCCGGAGTAGGTTTCGGAAAAAAAAGAGTCCGGAAACCACCCTCCGTTTAGGCCCAAAATTTTTTGAAAACGCATTTTTCGAAAAAATTTCTGGCTATCCTATTTTTAGGTGTTTCTGAGTGTTTTGAGACAGGTGCCATTATAGGAAGTTTTTTTTGACCCCTTTCCAGTTTTTGGGTCCGGGCAGTCGAAAAAAAAAGAATTGGTCGAAAAAATTTCGTGCCCATCCTGTCAGTTTGACCTAGGAAGAGTTTTGAGACACTCGCCATTATAGTGATTTTTCGCAAAAAAAAAGCAGCGCAAAAAAAACAGCGCAAAAAAAGAGCGAAAAAAAAATCCAGAGTGTGCTTTTCCCTTGTTTACGTGCCGCGTCGTGATTTTGTTGGTGTTCTAGGCTCGCGTCTCTAGCACAGTCTAGCCTAGGACCAGCACAGTACCGTCGTTGAGCGTTTATTCAACTTTGCATCTCTGAATTGATTATTGCTGACCCTTTTTGCTACCATATTATAAGCCTTCCCAGCTCCACATACATCTACGTCGTGCGTTTGACTCTCCCTGGTAATTGCTCTATCCAAGCTTTGAGAGTTTTTGACTACAACGGTTGCCGATCACCGCCTGCTGCTGGGTAAGAACTGGTAAGAATTTGATATTTGCTTGACGGATTTGTGACACCCACCACCACCTCTTGTTAGTAGTCTGTAGGATCATATTCTTGTGTGTTTCTATTACTGCTAACCATGCCAGGATCACAAGCCGACGAGACTGACTGGGAGAACATGACGAATAAGGATTTGCATGATAAATTTCAGCAAATGATGAGTGGACTGGTGCAAGATGTGCTAAACAGATTTGAAGAGGCCATGGAGAAGATAGATGGCATGGAGAAGACGTTCGAAACAAAGCTCGATAACAAGTTCAATGAATTGCTCGCGCGTCTTCCACCACCACCACCCGCTGCACCTAACGCACCTCTCCAACAACAACAAAAACGACTACCTCCACGTCGCGAAACAGATCTCCGCCGAGCGAGCCGTGTTCCTCTTGCGTTTGGCCAAACTGTTGGTGCTGCTGTTGATACTTCTGTGGCTCCTGCTGCTGATGCGGAGGAGGATGATTATGTGGGAGATTACGAGGATGAGGTTGCTCAAAATCAGAACTACGTGCAACCACCTGCACCACAACCACCAGGTCGTCCACATGCAAATAATCACAATGGTAGGGCTTTCCCTCAGGTACGAGATCATGACCATCTTCCTAAACTGAAATTGAATATTCCACCTTTCGAGGGTAGATATGTTCCTGATATATATCTTACTTGGGAGTTAGAAACTGAACAACGTTTTACATGTTTACAATATCCCGAGGAGAGACGGGTTGCTGCTGCTGTTTGTGCTTTCACTAGTTTTGCATGTGTATGGTGGTCTGAACATTGTAGATTATATCCTGTTCCAACTACTTGGGCTGCTTTGAAAACTGCTATGCGTACGCGTTGGGTTCCACCATATTATCAACGTGAATTGCTTCAAAAATTGCAGCGTTTAAGACAAGGGAAAATTTTTGTAGAAGAATATTATCAGGAATTACAAACTGGCATGATTAGATGTGGTATTGTTGAGGAGAATGAAGCTATGCTTGCACGTTTTCTGGGTGGATTAAATAGAGAGATTCAGACCATTCTAGACTATAAGGAGTATACTAATATCACTCGTTTATTCCATCTTGCTTGTAAAGCTGAACGTGAAGTGCAGGATCGACAAGCATTGGCGCAATCTAACTTTTCTGCAGGCTGACCTTCATCATGGACACCGCGTGCATCTTCTACTTCAACTGCACCAGCACCTCAATCAGGTGCCTCCTCCAGTCGTGATACAAGAAAACAGGCACAACCACCATTATCTGCCAAGAGCGCACCTGCTGGGCCTGCACAGAGTTCTTCTTTTTCCATGGCATCAACAGGGCACACAAGTGATATTATTTGTCGTCGTTGTAAGGGAGGAGGTCATTATGCGAGAGAATGCAAATCTCCGCGTGTGATGATTGCTACCGCGGATGGTAGATATGAGTCCGCTAGTGACTATGGTGAGGAGACTTTGGCTCTTATTACACGTGAAGAACATGGTGGAGATGATTCTGATCATGAGACGCAATACATGGCTCCTGAAGACGCTGACAGGTATGAATGTTTAGTTGCTCAACGTGTTTTGAGTGTGCAGGTCACACAAGCTGAGCAAAATCAGAGGCACAATTTGTTCCATACCAAGGGAGTTTTGAAGGAACGTTCTGTGCGCGTCATAATAGACGGAGGGAGCTGCAACAACTTGGCTAGCATGGAGATGGTGGAGAAGCTTTCTCTCACTACAAGACCACATCCACATCCTTACTACATCCGATGGTTCAACAACAGCGGCAAGGTTAAGGTAACATGTACTGTTCGTGTGCATTTTAGTATCTCTACATATGCTGATTATGTTGATTGTGATGTGGTACCTATGCAAGCAGGTTCCTTATTACTTGGTAGACCGTGGCAATTTGATAAAAACTCTGTACACCATGGTAGAAACAATGACTATACTCTTGTTCATAAGGATAAAAATATTACTTTGCTTCCTATGACTCCTGATTCCATTTTGAAAGATGATATTAATAGAGCTAATAAAGCAAAACAGGAGAAGAATAAGAGTGAAAATCAGATTGTGGCAAAAGAATTTGAGCAACAAATGAAGCCTAATAATAAAACATCTAGTGTTGCTTCTGAAATTAAATTGAAAAGTGCATGTTTATTTGCCACCAAATCTGATATTGATGAGCTAGATTTCAGCAAATCTGTTTGCTATGCTTTTGTGTGCAAAGAGGCATTATTTTCATTCGAGGACGTGCCTTCCTCTTTGCCTCCTGCTATCACTAACATTTTGCAGGAGTTCGCTGACGTCTTTCCACAAGACGTGCCACCGGGATTACCGCCTATTCGAGGGATTGAGCATCATATTGACTTAATTCCCAGTGCTTCACTGCCAAACCGTGCACCATACCGTACCAATCCAGAGGAGACGAAGGAGATTATGCGTCAAGTACAAGAGCTTCTCGATAAAGGTTATATACGCGAATCCCTTAGTCCTTGTGTTGTTCCTATTATTCTAGTGCTGAAAAAGGATGGTACCTCACGTATGTGTGTTGATTGTAGAGGCATTAATAATATTACTATTCGTTATCGTCATCCTATTCCTAGGCTAGATGATATGCTTGATGAATTGAGTGGCTCTACAATATTCTCCAAAGTTGATTTGCGTAGTGGATACCATCAAATTCGTATGAAATTGGGAGATGAATGGAAAACAGCATTCAAAACTAAGTTTGGATTATATGAGTGGTTAGTCATGCCTTTTGGGTTAACTAATGCACCTAGTACTTTCATGAGATTAATGAACGAAGTTTTACGTGCTTTCATTGGACAATTTGTGGTAGTTTACTTTGATGACATATTGATTTATAGTAGATCTTTGGAAGAACATTTGGAACATTTACGTGCTGTTTTTATTGCTCTACGTGATGCACGTTTGTTTGGTAACCTTGGGAAGTGCACCTTTTGCACCGATCGAGTATCTTTTCTTGGCTATGTTGTTACTCCACAGGGAATTGAAGTTGATAAAGCCAAGATTGAAGCTATTGAGAGTTGGCCGCAGCCCAAAACGGTCACACAAGTGAGGAGTTTTCTTGGCCTCGCTGGATTCTATAGGCGTTTTGTGAGAGATTTCAGCACCATTGCTGCACCTCTCAATGAGCTTACAAAGAAAGATGTGCCTTTTCTTTGGGGTACCGCACAGGAAGAAGCCTTCTCAGTATTGAAAGATAAGTTGACACATGCTCCTTTACTCCAACTTCCTGATTTTAATAAGACTTTTGAGCTTGAATGTGATGCTAGTGGAATTGGATTAGGCGGTGTGTTATTACAAGATGGCAAACCTGTTGCATACTTTTCTGAAAAATTGAGTGGGCCTAGTCTGAATTATTCTACTTATGATAAAGAATTATATGCTCTTGTTCGGACTTTAGAAACATGGCAACATTATTTATGGCCCAAAGAATTTGTTATACATTCTGATCATGAATCTTTGAAACATATTAAAAGTCAAGCTAAACTGAATCGTAGACATGCTAAATGGGTTGAATTCATTGAGACTTTTCCTTATGTCATTAAACACAAGAAGGGAAAAGGAAATGTTATTGCTGATGCATTGTCTCGCCGCTATACTATGCTTTCACAACTTGACTTCAAAATATTTGGTTTGGAGACCATCAAAGATCAGTATGTGCATGATGCTGATTTTAAAGATGTAATGCAGAATTGTAAAGAAGGAAGAATGTGGAACAAGTTCGTTGTTAACGATGGATTTGTGTTTCGTGCTAACAAGCTATGCATTCCAGCTAGCTCCGTTCGTCTTTTGTTGTTGCAGGAGGCGCATGGAGGAGGATTAATGGGACACTTTGGCGTGAAGAAGACGGAGGACGTACTTGCTACACATTTCTTTTGGCCAAAGATGAGACGGGATGTTGAGCGTTTTATTGCTCGCTGCACTACATGTCAAAAAGCTAAGTCACGACTCAATCCTCATGGTTTATATATGCCTTTGCCTGTACCTAGTGTTCCTTGGGAGGATATATCTATGGACTTTGTTTTAGGTTTACCTCGAACAAAGAAGGGGAGGGATAGCATATTTGTTGTCGTGGATAGATTCTCGAAAATGGCACACTTTATACCATGTCATAAAAGCGATGATGCTGTTAATGTTGCTGATTTGTTCTTTCGTGAAATTATTCGCTTGCATGGTGTGCCAAATACTATTGTTTCATATCATGATACTAAATTTCTTAGCCACTTTTGGAGATGTTTATGGGCTAAGTTGGGGACTAAACTGCTTTTTAGTACTACTTGTCACCCCCAAACTGATGGACAAACTGAAGTAGTCAATAGAACGTTGTCTACTATGCTTAGGGCTATTTTGAAGAATAATAAGAAAATGTGGGAGGAATGCTTGCCTCATATTGAATTTGCTTATAATCGTTCATTGCATTCTACTACTAAGATGTGCCCTTTTGAAGTTGTGTATGGTTTCCTACCTCGTGCACCTATTGATTTGTTGCCTCTACCATCTTCGGAGAAGGTTAATTTTGATGCTAAACAACGTGCTGAATTGATTTTAAAAATGCATGAGTTAACTAAGGAAAACATTGAGCGTATGAATGCTAAATATAAACTTGCTGGAGATAAGGGTAGAAAACATGTTGTGTTTGCACCTGGAGATCTTGTTTGGTTACATTTGCGTCAGGATAGATTTCCGGATTTGCGCAAATCAAAGTTAATGCCACGTGCTGATGGTCCCTTTAAGGTGTTTGAGAAAATAAATGATAATGCATATAAACTTGAGCTGCCTGCAGATTTTGGGGTTAGTCCCACTTTTAACATTGCAGATTTGAAGCCTTATTTGGGTGAGGAAGATGAACTTCCGTCGAGGACGACTTTATTTCAAGAAGGGGAGGATGATGAGGACATCAATACAATTGTTACACCCACAGCCCCTGCTGCTATAAATACTGGACCAATTACTAGAGCTCGCGCACGCCAACTAAATTACCAGGTACTTTTGTTTCTTGGTAATGATTCTAATGTTCGTGAGAATATGATGCTGCCTAAATTGGATACATTTGTTTTGCTTACAAATGAAGGGCCTAGCTTGGAGAAGGATGAACATTGGATTAAGAACAAGCATGGAGATGATGGAATGCGCAAGGGGAACAAGAATGGAGTTACAAGTGATGATTTCAAGACTTTGAAGCCACCATAATGGGTGCATGAAGCCTTGGACGAAATATACAAGATGCCACTTCATAAATTTCGTCCCGAGGCTATTATAGGTGCTGCGTCACCTTATTATTGGGCCAGGCCCATGTAATTTCGAAATACATAAGTATAGGCTATTTTTAGAGTCCGTATGTGTGGGGAAACAAGAGATAGGGTTGATTTCGTACCCCTCCACGAAGGGTCACGAAATTCCCCCCTCTTCCTCCATATATACAGCCCTTAGGGCATCATTTAGACTTTGGGTTTTGTTTAGATTAAAAGTTCGCCATAGCTGCAACTTTGCGTACTTCGTTTGTGTTCAAGGACCAGACAAAGGCGTCACAGAACCCCACCTTGATCAATAAAGCTTTCATCTTATATTCGCAATATCCAGATTGCAATCTCAGTTTCTTGCTTGTTCTTCGTTTGCTCGCAGGAAACAGACCCTCGTGGTCAGGTTGATCGTGCTCCGGCGTGGTCAATAACCTCTTGGAGTTGGTTTAGCGATTGCTAAGGCGCGACGTCCTCGCACGTTCGTAGTCGGATCGTCAAAGTTGACTGCCACCAAAGCGATATCAATCATCTCATCGAAAGATGGAACACCTTTGCCTCTATCACGAGAGCTCGCGAGCTTCTCATGGGCCCAGCCGGAGTTAGGGATGGCGGGCAACGACGGAGGTGAGAGCAGGGGGCTGAGCAGTCCAACATCCACGTACACCCGCCGCGTCCGGAACCCGCTCGTGGACGGCGGGAGATTAAAATTAATCCCCGAGGCGGCCGTCTCTGCCACAGCCTCGAAGCTCACACTCCCCGAGCACTGCGAGGGGTCAGTCAGATGCAGCGATAAGAAATGGCATAGGAGAGCAACAGAAGGAGCAATGCCCACCATAGCCTCGCAAACAAAGGCGAAGACAGCGAGAAGGGCAATGGATTGGGGATCAAGATGCAGCATGTGAATCTGGTAATGGGAAAGTAGTGCGTTGAAGAAGGCAGAGAAAGGGGGAACCAGGCCAGCCCACAAGGCGTCAATGAAGAACCGAACCTCAGTGACTGTCCTGTCAATGGAGGCTCGGGACGCAGGCCAAGCCACCATCCCTCCCCACTCATTGAAACTGGGAGCGAGCACAGGGCAGACCTTGCCCATGGCCTCCTGGTTGAGCACCCGCGATCGGCCGACGGTGGGCTCGATTGCCAGGGGTGGATTTGCTAGGAGCAAAGGCTTCTTCCCTTTCTCCATGCGAGTCGGCGCCATGGCAATGCAGGGGACTGGGCTCGAGTCAGATTGGAAGCAGGAGCGGGGGCTCGAGGAGGCAAGAAGGAAAGGAAGCACGCCGCCTGCGAGGAGGAAATAACTGTGTAGGGTACCGTGGCCACCTAGCCGGGCAGATATTAGGGCAGCGTGGGGAAGCGGAGACACCCACGTCCAATTAGTCGCCACGCGTCGACCAAGGCCGCAGGCTGTTGGGGCCCGCGGCGCTCCGCACTTGCCCTTTCGTTTCGCTGCAAAGCCAAGTCCAAGCGCGCCTTGGGCCCGGGGGCTACTGTCGGTGTTCTGGGAATGGGGGTCCCCAGACTTGCCTGCCTGCGGCCCGCGGCGTGGCTCCACTAGTGGCCCAGTATGGCCTGTCTTCATCAGCCAACACTCAAGACCCTCGCGAGGGGCCAAGCCTCACGAGGCAAACGACACAAGGCCTCCTCAGGAGCGGCCTCACCAGGCAAGCTTGCGAGGGGCCGGAGAGATCAAGGCAAGGGGTACCTCGTGAGGTTCCCGTGATGCAAGCCATGACGACCAAGGCCAGGCGGGCGCCAGTGCGCGCAGTGTCCTCGTTTCCCCTTTGGTGCTAAGGGGGCAAGCGCGGGCGCGGAGTACCGAGGCATCAGGTAAAGGTTTCCATATCGGTGCAACAAGACCAAGACCAGCAAGACGGCAGGATGGAGGTCATCGTGGAGCCCTAGACGGCGTCACCACCAGCACCTTTGACAGGCGAAGACCACCTTTAGTCGGGAGAGCTTGTACTAGATGTTCCCCTTCAAATTGGCCGTTGTTGGATCCCTTCCCGCTCAATATTTGGGAAGAGGACCAGGGCCTCTATAAATAGGACTAGCCACCACAGTAGAACGGAGGAACCGAACCAAACGGGACCAAAACCAGAACAAGTAGAACACCACACCAGCTCAAGAACACCTCTCCTGAGGAGGCTGTTCTTCCCTTGTATTGTTCATCATTAGCCCAAGAGGCAATCCACCACCACCAGACAGGAGTAGGGTATCACACCACAACGGTGGCCCAAACCTGTATAAATCTTGTGTCTCTTGTGTTGTGAGTTCATCGAGCTAAGCTTAGAGATCGCGGCGAGGCTGAGAGTGAGATTCAGTAGGGGGAAATCTTCGTGCGCACCCCAGTGTTCGAACCTCAAGGGTTTTGCCCGAACCCTAAATCCGACAGATATCTTCAAAGATCTGTTTCATTGGCAATCAGGCTGGCCAGGGGATGTATCTCCTTCATGCAGGCGGCGAAGTCTTTGTTCTCAAAGGGAGTGCCATGTTATTTCAAGCATGGATACCCGATAGCTATATCGGCCGGGTCTAGCTCTGGTAGCCATGCCTTGGCCCGGCTTAACGCTGTAACAACACCGGCTCTTGCAGATGATCGTTCATCTCACTAGTCCTCTTAGGAAGAACAGAAAGCTTTTGCAAGACATCAATCAAGAGAGTAGGTGCTTGATTAGCCAGAGAAATCGTGGCCAGTGCGCGTTATGTTCCAGTATATAACTGTTCAACAAGGTTGTAAACAGCGTTGAGCTTCACAAGCATCTTTTGCCTAAGATTGCTGCTCCTGGGACCTGAATAATAATCATTGATTGGTTAGAGGCGGCTTATACATTCAAGGAAGAGATTCAAAATTGATACTATCAAGACGACTGTCGGTGTACAAAAGTAGGGGCTCTCTTTTGTACCCCTTTGCTTGTGCATGGGCAGTCAGAGCCGCGCCCGTGGTCACACTTAGCAGGGCGGAGGAGGGTAGCCAAAGCCACAAGACGATCAAAGCAATGCCAAGACAGAGACACAAATAGCAAGAGAGCGGGGCAGACTCCCCCGACAAGACCCATGCCGATGCATCTGGATGAGAGTTTGGCTTTCTTTTGGCAAAAGCTCGATTGTTCTCAGCAAACTAGCAATCTATGGAGTTGGCTGACCCGTCCAAATTCATATTAGGGGGGCTATGCAGCAATTCGACCAGGGCAGCCTCCGTAGCCCCGGCAAGAGCCTTGCCGGGGCAACTTGCCGAACCCCAGCAGAGCGCGCCTCCCTTGAGCCCCAGGGTTCCAATGCCATCAACCACATTGGGACCAAGACTCGGGAGGCACCTCCATGGTGGCATGCAAATCTTCGTAAAGATCATAAGCATGCAAGATCAGATGAGAACTAGAAGACGACGATTCGCGGCAAGATCCTTGCCAAGGAAATCTACAAGACCTCTGGCAAGATCCTTGCCGGGGACGACCACGGTGCCACGACAAGACCCTCGCCGGTACCCCGGCAAGACCCTTATCGAGGACATCAGCGGGGCCGCGGCCAAGCCCGCACCTGCCAAGACTCTGCCGCCGTTCCCATGTAGCTGCTAGCCCAGCCAGCTAGGAAAGCACCTGCGTTGCGACGTGTGGCCTCTAGACCGGCTCAGCAAGCATCTGTGTGGTGGCATGCAGATCTTCGTGAAGACACTGCCACCGCACCAGCTTAGCAACCTCCCAGCCTACATGGTGCCACACGCCTTGCTGGCCAGGATGCATGTCGAAGCAAGGTGAGGCGGCGATGGATGGGACGGGCTTCGTCAGCGCCCCCGATAAAGCAAGGGGACACCTAAGGGGCGTATTTAATGCGCTTTGTCCAGTAATGACAGGCGATAAGCTCAGCTACTGTACACTTTCCACCTCCTGTGTGCCACTATGGCTCCCCTTTTTCCTACAAAAGGAGGCCCGAGGCATACTGGAGAGGGATTCGGCTTTTTGGACTACGCACGCACCGTAGCTAGTCCAAGAGCACAAGAACACTCGAATATAGACCAAAGCAGGACTAGGGTATTACGCATCCTGGCGGCCCGAACCTGTGTAAACGATCGTTGTGTTGGCTCCTAGACCCGCTCTTTCCACAACCCCGCGCCCGCCGACCATAGTAGGGATTCTAGTGATCCCATAGGTGTCGTTTCCACCGACATCTTTGGCGCACCAGGCAGGGGGCGCAGTTGTGAGAATCCGGTCTAGCAGCTAGTATAGCAGTTCTTCGTCGCCATGGCTCCGAAGAGGAAGACCACGACGACGATCGGTTCATCTGAAGCCGTAGTGCCCGTACCAGTGCGGGCAAGAAGCGGGGCGGTCGCGGACAGAACCCGAGGCGCGGCCCGCGAACACCCACATCGCTCCGGCAGTTAAAGCCTGGCAAGCGGCGTTGTACGTGCGCAAGACAACAGGCCGCATGCCGCCAAATCGAGAGACGGAGGTGGGCCCCCTGCAAGTGGCACGGGGCCCTCCAAGGGCGACGCCATGCCACCTGCCGGCGGCGCGGCGACCTCCAACGCACCTACGCCGGCGCCCACGATGCGCTCTTCCCAAGTTGTGCACGATGAGCAGCGTCACCACGATGGTGACCCTGGGCGCCGCCGTGGGAAGAGTCCTACGCATCCTTCGCAGGAAGAAGAAGGCCAGCATGCATGCCGAGGTGCTGGCGAAAATAGCAGAAAGCCGCATGGCCGTGATAGAGCTCCTTCTAACATGGTTAGAAGTCGAAGTGCGTTACGGTCCACGCAGCTTTCGCCACAGCCCATGCCAGCAGAAGCTTTGGCGCGCGCAGCTGCTCCTCGACTTTCCCGCTACTGCGGAGAAGCTCGACGAGTGGAGAAACACCGTCCGGAGCCTCGTCGGCATCACCAACAAAGATGAGCACTGACCAGCGGGGCCCATAGGCCGACACTCCGTTGAGCCACCGCATGCCAGTGGAGGAAGGGCCGGAGGTGATGCAGCCACGGTGCACTCTCCTCCCCCACGCCAGTTACCACGGGTGTCGATCCGTCGTGACGATGCTTGTGATAACATTTCCATAGCATCGTCCGATCCATGGACCCACCGCGATCAGCGCCAAGTTCTTCAGGAGAGAGCCCTTGAAGACGCTCGAACCACCATCGAACGCGGGCATGATGTGCACCACCAGTCAGATAGGCGGGCAGGGCCCACTATGGACCACCTCGCACCGGGAGACTACGGTGGCCTACCATATGAGGTGGGTTGCCCAGCCTTTACCCATGAGCTGCAACAGTTCCAGTGGCCCTCCCACCGCACTTTGAAGCCTGATGTTGGCGAGAAGTACAACTGCAAGACTCACCCGTCAGAGTTCCTCAGCATCTACACCATCGCGATGCAAGCTGCTGGAGCCCGCGATGACAAGGTGCTTGGCAATTACTTCCCGTTAGCACTTAAGCCCAATGTCATGTCATGGTTGATGTACTTGCCGGCGGATTCCATTTCTTCTTGGTCGGATCTGTGTCATGAGTTTGTTGGCGCCTTCACTGGAGGCCATCAAGCTCATGGCCAGGCAAGCGATCTTCATATCATCCCCTAGAAGGAATGAGAAAACCTGTGCAAGTACATCCATAGGTTCAACCGGGTGCAGTACAACATCCCAAACGTTCACCCCGCCACCGTGATCAACGCATTCCATCAGAATGTGCTCAACCGCAAGATGTGTGAAGAGCTGGCGATGAACAAGGTCAAAGATGTGGCCGAACTTTATGTTCTGGCCGATAGGTGCGCTCGAGCTGAAGAGGGAAGGAAGTACCCCGGCGAGGATGCTGGTGCGGAAACCGACTCCACAAACGAAGACACCGCCGCCCCGACGAAGAAGGATCGGTGCCTCAACAGAAAGCGCAAGGGCAAGGCCGTGCTTGCCGTCAAGGGGTCCGACGACACCTGCGCTCCCAAGAAGGCCAAGGCAAGCGACCCCGGCAAGGAAGTTGCCAGGTGCACCGCTTGCCGAGCCTTGGCGGCTGCCGACAAGCCAGGAAGCTCTGACAAGCAGTACTGCAAGATCCACCGCACCAAGGGCCACGACCTCCAGAACTGCCGACAAGTTGAGCTGCTTGCTGAGAAGCAAAAAGCTGAGTATGAGAGGCGGGACAAGGAGAAGGGTCAGGGCGGTGCCGAAGGATCCGGCAAGAAGCATGGTGGCCAAGGAGGCCACCGTGGCAAGGATAACCAGCAAGAGAGGCCCGCTCGGGGCTGCGACAAGAAGCAGGAAGACGATGATCATAACGAGGACGACGAGTCCGGCGACCAAGAGTTTCAGAAAGCTACGGAGGCCATGTGCGTCGACGGTGGCACCTTGCTGCACACCTCTCACCGCCAGCTCAAGCAGTGGGCGCGTGAGATTACAGCGCTGGAGCCATCATTCGATGCACAGAAGCCACTGTAGTGGTCTAGAACGCCTATCATCTTTGACACCGAGGACCACCCTGATCGCACAACTGCGGTCAGGTGTTTCCGTTGTTGGTTTCACCAACGATACACAACCTCAAGGTGATGAAGATGCTAGTTGACAGTGGGGTCGGCCTAAACTTGATCTCGCCTGTTGTGATCAAAAGGCTGTAGATTCCTAATGGAGACCTCGAAGAGATGGGCATGTTTCTAGGGGTCAACCCGGGAAGAAGCCAACCGAAGGGTAAGGTCACGCTGCCCGTGACGTTTGGAGGCGAGTCGAACTACAAGACAGAGAGGATTGTCTTCGATGTAGCCGAGATCCCCTTGCCCTACAACTGGATCCTGGGCCGTCCGGCACTATCCAAGTTCATGGCGGCATCACACTACACCTACAACACGCTGAAGATGCCTGGGCCGATGACCATCATCACCATCCCCTCCTACAAGAAGGATGCGTTGATCTACGCCGACCAACTTTACCGGGAAGCAGTAGCAGCGACTGCCCCCAAAGCACTTGCTCCTGCCACCAAAGGCACGGGAGGGAAGGAGACCGGCAAGACCTCTCGTACCCACCTCGGCAAGTGCACCTCTTCGGAGTGCTGTGCTCCCATTGAGGACATGCCAGAGAGCTCCACCGGCAAGAGCAAGAAATCCAGAGCTGCACCACCAGAGACCAAGAAGGTGTCCGTCAAGGAGGATGGAACAGGAGGAGCTTTCACCATAAGCTCGACCCTCGATAGCAAATAGGAAGGCGAGCTCGTCACTTTCCTGCGGGTGAATGTCGATGTGTTTGCATGGCAAGCATCCGACATCCCCGGCGTTCCCAAGGAGGTGATTGAGCACCATCTTGTTGTCTCTCCTCATGCGCGGCCCGTCAAGCAGAAGGTCAGGAAGCAAGCTCTAGAAAGGGAGGAGTTCATCACAGAAGAGATTCAGAAGTTGGAAGTGGCAGGATTGGTGAGAGGAGTGTTCCATCTGACATGGTTGGCCAATCCGGTGGTGGTGCGCATGGCAAATGGGAAGTGGAGGATGTGTATTGATTACACAAATATCAATAAGGCTTGTCCAAAAGACCCTTTCCCATTGCCATGCATCGACTAGATTGTTGAATCCACGGCCGGGTGTGACCTGTTGTCATCCCCCGATGCCTACTCAAGATACCATCAGATTGTCATGACGAGAGAAGATGAAGAGAAGACAACATTCATCACCCCATATGGTACGTATTTCTTTTTATGGATGCCTTTCGGGATGAAGAGTGTTGGCTCGACGTTTGCAAGAGCAGTCCAAATTGGTTTTGAGCCCCAGCTACATAGAAATATGGAAGCTTATATGGATGATGTAGTGTTCAAGACCAAGGACAAGGCAACACTTGTGCAAGATTTGGAAGAGATGTTTGCAAATTTGTGCAAGATCAACCTCAAGATGAACCCTGAGAAGTGTGACTTCGGCGTTTCGTCCGACAAACTTCTTGGTTCTTTGTGTCACATCGTGGGATCGAGGCAAATCTTGAAAAGATCAAGGCCATCGAGCTGATTGAGGCGCCTAGGCGGATCAAGGATGTGCGTCGGCTCACTGGTTGCGTTGCCGCCATGAGCAGATTCATCTCCAAGTCTGCTGAGTGTGCCCTTCCCTTTTTCAAAATGTTGAAAAAGGCGGGCCCGATGGAGTGGACCCCAGAGGCCGAAACAGCGCCGCATGATTCAAAGAAATACCTCTCCTCCACACTGATACTGGTCGTGCCTAAACCACAAGAGCCGCTGCCGCTGTATCTAGCGGCAACGAATCAAGTGGTCAGCACCACGCTAGTGGCACAGAGGGAGGTCGATGAAGGGGCAGTGGCAACGGCAGGGCTTGGCACCGGCAAGGCGAGGCCCCCGGCAGGGTCTGATGCTGGCGAGACAAGGCCTGCGCAACCAAATGAAGTGGTGAAGAAGAAGAAGATGATGCAGCACCTAGTTTAGTTTGTCAGCCGCCTCTTGCAGGGGGCTAGGTCAAGGTACTCCGGTGTGCAGAAACTGCTCTTTGGCCTCCTTATGGCCTCGAGGAAGCCGTGTCATTACTTCCAAGCGCACGAGATCACCGTCGTCACCCGCCTCCCGTTGCAACGAATATTGCATAACCAGGATGCAACCGGGAGGATTGTGGAATGGGCCTTGGAGCTGTCGAGCTTTGGTTTGAAGTTTAAAAGTTCTTCGACAATCCAGAGCGGAGTCTTGGCAGAGTTCATTGTAGAGTGGACCTTGACGCCCGAAAAAAAGATCCAGGAGACCACTCTTCCCGGTAAGGAAACAAGTCTCAACTAGATTATGTACTTTGACGGGGCTTTCTCGCTGCAAGGCGTCGGCGCTGGTGTGCTGCTCGTCGCACCCACCGGAGAGCACCTCAAGTATGTAATCTAGATGCACTTTCCCAGGGACATGTCGATGAACAACACTGCTGAATACGAGGGATTGCTTGCCGGTCTCAAGATCGCGGCAGACCTCGAGATCAAGAAGCTTATCGTCAGAGGTGATTCACAGCTTGTCGTCAAGCAAGTCAACAAAGATTATCAAAGCCCATTGATGGAGGCCCACGTGGATGAGGTGAGGAAGCTGGAGGAGCGTTTTGACGGTATACGGGCGGCGCATGTTCCCTGAATGGAGAACGATGTCGCCGATTACCTATCGAAGCACGCTGCCCTCAAACTACCTATGGAACCAGGTAGTTTTGTGCTTTGGTTAACTCAACCATCCGTTGAACCATCGAGAGAGCAGAACAAGCAGAGGAAATCAGGCCCCGGCAAGTACTTTCCCACCGAGCTCCCAGGAGCCGCTTGCGAAGATGCTGCCGTGGGCACAAAGCTTGCCGTTGGGCAACCGACTCTGATAGGGCGTCAAGCCATGGCCGTAGAGACAGTCACTCCCATGGCAGAGGAAATGCCTTTAGTCCTTGTTGTAGGCGTTCTTGGAATGGGGGTCCCAAGACTTGCCTACCTGCGGCCTGCTGCGTGGCTCAACCAGTGGCCCAGTACGGCCCGTCTTCATCAACCAAAGCTCAAGACCCTCGCGAGGGGCCAAGCCTCACGGGACAGAAGACACAAGGCCTCCTCAGGAGTGGCCTCGCCAGGTAGGCTCGCGAGGAGGAGGAGAGATCAAGGAAAGGGATACCTCGCGAGGTGCCCGTGACGCAAGCCATGACGATCAAGACCAGGCGGGCGCCAGGCGGGCGCCAACCTGCGCAGTGTCCTCGTTTCCTGTTTGCTGCAAAGGAGGCAAGCGCAGGCGCGGAGTACCGTGGCATCAGACAAAGGTTTCCATCTCTGTGCAACGAGACCAAGACCAGAAGGACGGCAGGACAGAGGTCATCGTGGATCCCAAGACGGTGTCATCACCAGCACCTTTGGTAGTTGAAGACCAACTTTAGTCAGGATAGCTTGTACTAGTTGTCCCCTTAGAAAATGGCCATTGTTGGATCCCTTCCCGCTCAATATTTGGGAAGAGGACCAGGGCCTCTATATATAGGGCTAGCTACCATAGTAGAACGACAAGTTAAGTTCATCAGCACACCACCCCAAGAACACCTCTCCTCGTGGGGCTGTTCTTCCTCTGTACTGTTCATCATCAGTCCAAGGGGCAATCCACCACACCACACAATGGATTAGGGTATTACACCACAATTGTGGCCCGAACCAGTAGAAATCTCGTGTCTCTTGTGTTGTTCATCGATCTACCTTAGGCATCACGGTGAGGCTGAGAGCGAGATTCGGTAGGAGGAGACCTTCGTGTGCACCCCAGTGTTTGAACCTTAAGGGTTTCGCCAGAATCCAATATCCGAAATTTTGCGCGCCAGGTAGGGATGCGCCGGAGCTCTTCCTTCTGTCGGCCCGCTCTCCACCAACACCGCGCTTCACTCTCATGGCAGACAACGCGCCTCCGGCTCCGGCGGCCGGCGCCACCACTGGGGCCAGGTGATGAGGACATGACTACCTTGGATATGACCAAAAATATTGCATATATGCATATTTGTCAGGTGATTTCTAGTGCAAACTATTCAATAATCTATTTATGTTATCCAGAACAAAAATACTTCACAAACTTTTGTGTTTTGTCTAATTGCAGGTGTATGGGACATTTGTACAATCCACATATGAAGATAAGGAAGAAAGAGATGTTTATTTGCTGTTCAAAAAGTTCTCTCACGTCACTTTTGGCCCAAGAGAAGATAGAGTCCAAGTCTCTCACGTTCTGGATTCAGATTCGGACTGCACAGACATACCTGACTCAAAACGCACACAAGTTTTTCATACGGACTCCGAATTGGGTGATTCTTTTTTTGTTGGAAACTAGATTTCGTGCACTTTCCAACCCAATTGGGATCACCTTCAAATTCGTCCGGAGCGTTGAGTTGTGGACAAAACAATCTGATGCTGCAGCAGAATCCGAGTCAAACTACAAGTCCAAAGGTGTTACATCACCTCCACTTGGGCCCATTGGCCTTGTACGACCTAGATTTAGTTTTAGGCTGCCTTGGGACGTCCTCCCACATCCTAGGCCGTCACCCCTTGCTCCTATATAAGTAGATCCATCTAGTAGCTTTTCCCTTGGGATTTGTTTAGTTAAAAGTTAGCCATTGCAACTTCGTGTACTTCGTTTGTGTCCAACGACCAGACCAAGACTGCTTCCGGATCCCCACCATTATCAATACTTCATATATATTCGCAATATTCAGATTGCTTTATCATATTCTTGCTCGTTCTTCGATTGCTTGCAGGAATAGACCTTCGTGGTCAGGTTGATCGTGCTCCAGCGTGGTCAATAACCTCTCGGAGTTGGTTTAGCGATTGCTAAGGCGCAACGTCGTGCACGTTTGTAGTTGGATCGTCAAAGTCGTCTCCACCAAATCGATAGTTATCATCTCATCGAAAGATCGGGACACCCCCGCCTCTATCAAGTGGTATCAGTTTTCAGGTTGCTCGGTGAGAATTTCCAGTTTTTCCTAGATTAGATTTATTTTCTTACCTATTGTCCAAGAAAAAGCCACAAAACAAAAGTTAGATCTATTCATCCTTTGTCCTAGCCAGACTGAGCCTTTGCAATTTTCTTTTCATTGTTTGCATTATTGAATTATCGGTTGCATCGCCGTGTCGAGTTGCTGGTCTTAGTGTCTAGTTTTCCTTTAGAGTTTCGAGTTCTGTTCACATTAGTCACGCAGCCGCTGCATCATTATCCCATCCGCTGTCCACCATCCCATCCACCAATTTCCACCACGTGCTACGCACTGTTTATTATCATAATCATAGTTGAGGTCACTCACATCTTCGCCAGATCGAATCTGCATCTTATCTAGTTTGTCTTGGAAAGAGGGAGAAAAAGAAGATAAAGAAAAAAAAGAGAGAAAAAAGGAAAGAAAAAAAAAAGAAAAAGAGGGAGAAGAAAAAGAAAAAAAAAGCGTGAGAAAAAAAAAGAGAGAAGAAAAAAAATTGGATCTATCTAGAATCAATCTCGTACCTGAATTCGGATTGGAATCTATTTTGCGCACTGTTCAGTAAAACAGGTGTATCTTCCTCATACGAAGTCCGTTTTGGCTCCGTGAGTATGCAAATTGAAGATAGCGATAAGCCGCATCTAAATAGTTGCAGAAGCTAGTTCAATATTTGACACCTCAAAATGGGCTTCTAAATAGGTCTTTTTGCCCTCTGAAGTTCGTGAACACAGCTTGTTCCAATTTTTCAGGCCAGTTTTAGAATTCTTTGACTCCTCATATCAACTCGGAATTGGGTGATTCTTTTTGCATTGGAAAGCTTGAGTTAGTAGCATTCTTTGAAAGAATTTATCAGAAAATTGTCTCAAACTTTTCAAGAGGAAAGTTGGAGAGAGAGTTGTTGTATATCCTGCTTGGCAGTTGTTTTTCATCATTATCTTCACTGCCGTTGTGATCTTCACTTATATCTTGCTGTCAAGAGCTACTTATTATCCTTCATTGATGCTAGTTGTGCTACGCCGTGACCTTATTAGTGTTCTAGGCTCGCGTCTCTAGTCCGGTCTAGCCTAGGACCAGCACAGTACCGTCGTTGAGCGTTTATTCAACATTGCATCTTTGAATTGATTATTACTAATCTTTTGCTACCATATATAGCCAACCCAGCTCCACATATTTCTACACCGTGTATACGTACGCTCCCCTGGCAATCGCTTTACTCAATATTCGGAGTTACTTGACACCGCTGGTTGCCGATCACCGCCTGCTGCATGGTAAGAACTTGTAAGACATTGATATTTGCTTTACTGTGAGCATTTTACCACCACATCCTAGTAGTTATAGGAACATTATTTTTGGGTTTTGTTTCTTGTTCTACTAATCATGACAGGATCCAGAGTCAATTCATGGGCTTTGTCGATCGCGGGAGACGTGCCACCACCTTTGCAAATACCACAACCGTCACGAGAGGTGCACAAACATCCAAATGCACATGATCAGGTTAATGTATCTATACCACCATTTAATGGCCGTTTTAAACCTGCTTTATATATTGAATGGGAGTTCGACATAAAAAAATATATTTGCTTCCCATAATTTCGATGAACATAAAAAGGTTAAGGTTGCGGTTGGTTCTTTCACTGGTTATGCTTTGGTTTGGTGGAGTGAATATTGTCGGTTACACACTGATTATATACCTACTACTTGGGATGATTTGAAACTTGCCATGCGACATACTTTCGTCCCTGCTTATTATACTCGTGACATGATTAAGAAGTTGCAACACTTAAAACAAGGTAGTGAAACTGTAACAAAATATTATGATGATTTACAAACTACCTTGTTGCATTCCTCTTTAGAAGAAAGTGAAGATGATTTTATGGATAGATTTTGGGGAGGATTAAACCGTGATATTCAAGAGATACTAATTCATGAAGAGTGTTATCCTATGGACCATTTGTTTCATCTTGCTTGCAAAGCTGAACAGGAAATAAAACGACGTGTTGGCCACGAGGAGAACAAGCGCACGGTGCACATTCCAAGAGTTGATATGATTGTTCCTTCAACTACAAGGCATACTGTGACAACCACATCCGTTGTTGTCAGGACTACATCACCTCCACCATGTGACACATCGCCCCCGAGAGTGGCTACATCATCTGAGTTGATCATAAGAGGTAATGACAAAGGTACTGATCTTCCATCTCTACATGAGAATGATGAATGCCTTGTCAATTTGAATGCACCATCTGATGAGCTACCCACTACTTTGATCACACCACCTATTTTAGAGGACTACGTTGATAATTTGACTTTGCCATGTGATCAAACAACTAAAATACCAACAATTTTGAGTGCACCCATTGAATTAACTATTGATGCAAAAGAACCAATGTTTAATCATTTTGATATGACCTCTAATCTTGGTGATGATTCTGTGTTGAATGACTTATTGCATGTTTGCTTATTTAAGCATGTTGTAGCATGTAAATTTGATGCAAGTAAGGTTTATTCACCAATGTTGGGATGGTTTAATGATGGACATTGTCAATCTTTTGAAATGAATAAGAGCTTCACTTATATGTGCAAACTGAGTTGCAATATTTTCATGCCTTCTACTTCTTGTGCTAATTTTTTGGCTTTAGATTTTATGAACTATGCAAGTTACTCATCTATTCATGTGTCATATATGCAAAAATCAAGGGAAGTAAAAATGGATGACATATACATATACAACATGTACACCTTGTCTCTTTTGTTAGCCACATTTCAGATTAAGCAACGCCGAGGACGGCTTTATTTTCAAGAAGGGGAGGATGATGAGGACATGACTACCTTGGATATGACCAAAAATATTGCATATATGCATATTTGTTAGGTGATTTCTAGTGCAAACTATTCAATAATCTATTTATGTTATACAGAACAAAAATACTTCACACACTTTTGTGTTTTGTCTAATTGCAGGTGTATGGGACATTTGTACAATCCACATATGAAGATAAGGAAGAAACAGATGTTTATTTGCTGTTCAAAAAGTTCTCTCACGTCACTTTTGGCCCAAGAGAAGATAGAGTCCAAGTCTCTCACGTTCTGGATTCAGATTCGGACTGCACAGACATACCTGACTCAAAACGCACACAAGTTTTTCATACGGACTCCGAATTGGGTGATTCTTTTTTTTGTTGGAAACTAGATTTCGTGCACTTTCCAACCCAATTGGGATCACCTTCAAATTCGTCCGGAGCGTTGAGTTGTGGACGAAACAATCTGATGCTGCAGCAGAATCCGAGTCAAACTACAAGTCCAAAGGTGTTACATCACCTCCACTTGGGCCCATTGGCCTTGTACGACCTAGATTTAGTTTTAGGCTGCCTTGGGACGTCCTCCCACCTCCTAGGCCGTCACCCCTTGCTCCTATATAAGTAGATGCATCTAGTAGCTTTTCCCTTGGGATTTGTTTAGTTAAAAGTTAGCCATTGCAACTTCGTGTACTTCGTTTGTGTCCAACGACCAGACCAAGACCGCTTCCGGATCCCCACCATTATCAATACTTCATATATATTCGCAATATTCATATTGCTTTATCATATTCTTGCTCGTTTTCGATTGCTTGCAGGAATAGACCTTCGTGGTCAGGTTGATCGTGCTCCAGCGTGGTCAATAACCTCTCGGAGTTGGTTTAGCGATTGCTAAGGCGCAACGTCGTGCACGTTTGTAGTCGGATCGTCAAATTCGTCTCCACCAAATCGATAGTTATCATCTCATCGAAAGATCGGGACACCCCCGCCTCTATCACCAGGGGGCTCCGAGCCTTGGCCCCCGCCTTACGGCAGGTGCAGTGGCCGCACAAGTTCAAGCCAGAGATGCCACCGCGCTACGATGGCGCAGCGGACCCATTGGCTTTCCTCAAGTCTGGAGGCGACAACAAGGTCATGGCCAACTGGTTTCCCATGGCCCGCGCCGGCGTCCCGCGCTCTTGGCTGCTCAACCTGCCGACATCTTTTGTGGCCTTCTGGGAGGAGCTGCGCGACCTCTTCCTCACCCACTACGCGGCGTCGGCGCCCCCGGTCGTCGCAGCTGTCCTAAGCGGCTCATAGGCGCCACCCTCAAACCGCCACGACAAGTTGTTCTTTCGCCTGATCGGCGACGCCCTCGCACGTCATGGAGCTCCTCCGGGTTGGGCGGCACCCAAGGCCGACTTGATCTTCAACTCGGACGATCACCCCGTCAACACCGCCTGCTCCCCCACCTTCCACCTGGTACGACGATCATCCCCCCTGGTCCTCTCCGTGCTCGCCATGGATATGTGGTTCTTGGAGGTAACCTACCGATGGTCTGCGATGAGTGGGCAATCGCCACGCTCATACCCGAGGTATCAGCTGAGGAGTTCCATGGTGCCATTGCTTTGATCACGAACTACCTGGAGGGACGTGGATGGCGCATCAACTACACTTCCCGCTGTGGTATGGGTACTGCTTTTGTTCAGTTTACTACTGCCTGTTCGCGTGATACTGCTGTTAGTCTGAGCCCGTTCCAGATTGGGGACTCTGTTCTTAGGATTAGCAAGGAGGATAGAGGTCTTAATTACCGCAGCATTACTTTCACACATGATGTATGGATCCTACTTATGAATTACCCATTAGAATGCTGGGATGTTGGGGTGATTAGTCGCACTGTGTCACCATATGGTTGCTTTCTGATCTGGAACAAGGATCCAAGGGACAAAGCAAGGGTTATTGTTAAACTCAGGGTCATGAATGTTGACAATATTCCTATTAGTCTAGTTGTTCTGAGGAATCTAGATGATGTTGGATATGGTGACTCATGGACTTGCCCAACATATATACTATCGAGGGACCTGATTGGTCAGCAAGGGGGTGATGAGGACCCATTGCCACCTGATGGTGGAAACCCTCATCCCGTCCCTCATGTACATGGAGGTTTCTGGCATGATGAGGTATTAGGGAATATACCTATGGATCAAGTTGTTATTAATCCTCATAATGAGAACCTTGGTGCACCATATGAGGATGTTCATGTGGTCCATAATGACAATGTGAACCATGATGATGCCCACATGGCTATTGCTTCTGAACATATTAATGTTGATCATGTTGAGGCACCTGTTATGGAGGAAGTAAGATCTCCTATTCAGATACACTCCAGTACAATCTATGTTGAACCTCATGAGACTCTTGGGCCTGATTACATCCCAATTAATCCTGTTGCCTCACAACCCAGTTCTCAGAAAGTTCCTAGTCCTGTGTTTATCCCCAATAACTGCAGCATGAGCTACAATGACATACCATCCACTAGCAGTTCCCAGCCTTTGCAGACAAGCAACATTGCTGTTGAGGGTGCTACTGAGCACATTAATGTTCTTCAGGAACTTATTGGTAACTTGGTGACAAATGCTCAGGACATCATTCCCAAACTGGGTGGCAGCCAGATTGTCAATGCTTCCTGCAATGTGGTCGATGTTGTGGGCACCAATGGTAACAATAAAAGATGTTATCTGCAGATCCAAACCATCCAGAATGAGCCACCTATGAATGCCAGCTCTGTCAGCATTGAGGAGATCACAGGCCAGGAGTTTGCTGAAGTTCAGAAACCCTCTAACAGGCAGAAAAAGAAGAAGATCATTGATGACACCTTCTACAGGAGGAGCAACAGGATTGCCAAGCTCACCAGGGGCTTCAAGGACCAGGCTACTGCAGATAATGCCATCAATAATGAAGCTAAGATTGATCATAGTAACAAACAGGACCCTAAGAAACTGAAGAAAGATATATCTGTTAACCTGGGACCTCAGTTTGATGCTGTGATTATTAATAAGCAGGCACCTCCACCACCTGAATTTCCTATGAAGACCCTGCAGGCTATTGGCACAGGTCCATGTAAGATGGCACCCCAGGATGTGTCCCCTAGTGCTTTGCACTATGACAGCTCTAATGATTAGGTCTCACAGCTATGATGTGGGCTTTGATGGCTCCCCTAACTGCCATCTTGTTATGATTCCAGTTCCTTTTGCTTCCTCTACCATGTCATTTGGATGCCTGCGTGCATCAACTATCAGTATGATGTGTAATAAGTATACTTTGTGCTACCGTTTCTACTGGAGTTTGCCTGTCAGTTGCTTATGTTGTTTTAAATGCTTATGTAGTATGATTATCTATTGCATGTATCTACTCCAACGAGCATTAGTCTGTGACTATTTACTTACCCCAGATATTGGCTGCTATAGCAAGACCCACAGAGCATGTAGGAGCACATATTATGCTATTCATAATATGTCACAATATTACCTCATATACTTCTGCCATGAATAGAAGTTGGAATATCCAAAATTGGAATGTTAGAGGTATAAACTCCACAACTAGGTGGAATGACATTAGAAAGAAAATTGATGAAAGTGCTTGCTGTATTATGACTTTTCAAGAAACCAAGAGGGATAATTTTGATATTGCTTATATCAAGAATTTTTGCCCCAAGAGGTTCAACCAATTCTGTTTTTCACCTTCCAATGGCAACTCTGGAGGTCTGATTACTATTTGGAATGGCAATTTAATGAATGGCAAAGTGATATCCCAAAATTATTATCAGATCACCATTGAGTTTACTTCTAATCTGGATAGTACCTGTTGGTATCTCACTAATGTTTATGGTCCTAACAGCACTGAAGGTAAACAGGAATTTACTGATTGGCTTATGGGTCTTAATATGAGCCAGTCTAAGTTATGGATGATCCTGGGTGATTTTAATTACATAAGAAGCCCTGATAATAGAAACAAACCTGGTGGTGATCCTGCTAGTATGATGACTTTTAATAATATCATTGTTAACCTGCATCTGGCAGAAATCCCTCTCAAAGGAAGAGCTTTCACATGGACCAATAAACAAGATCAACCTTTATTGGAAAAGTTAGATTGGATTTTTACCAGTCCCCACTGGACTACTATCCATCCATCTACTATGGCTACTCCATTAGCTAAAATTTCATCTGACCATGTGCCTATCAAAATCCAGATTGATAGCAATATTCCCAGAAGCCAGATATTCAGATTTGAAGAGTATTGGACTGAATTCAGTGGGTTTATTGAAACTGTGGAGAAGCATTGGTTAAATTCCACTCACTTCTCTGATTCTGCTAAGAATTTAAACTCCAAGTTTAAATCTATCAGAAGAGGTTTGAAACCTTGGAGCAAGCAATACTCCCAATTGAACAAAATCATTGATAACTGTTGTTTCTATGTGAAACTATTTGATGGCATTGAGGAACAAAGACCACTAGCTAGGGTGGAAAAGAATTTCAGGAAATTGCTCATCAAGCATACAAACAAGTTGCTGGAGGCTAAGAGAATCTACTGGAGAATTAGGGAAAACATCAGATGGGCAAATTTGGGTGATGAAAATACCAAATTCTTTCATGCAATTGCTACTTATGTATTTAGGCACAACTACATCACATATCTTATGACTATGGATGGACAACAAGTATTTGATCATGATCATAAAGCTGATATACTATGGGCATCTTTCAAAGATAGGATTGGTACTGAGACAATCTGCACACAAAACTTCGACATATCACACCTTGCTATGGAGGAGGATCTTTATGATCTTGACAGGCCCTTCAGTACTGATGAGATTGATGATATCATCAATAAAATGCCCAATGACAAATCTCCTGGACCTGATGGTTTTAAAGGCCTATTTATGAAGAAATGCTGGCACATAATCAAGCATTATTTCTACAAATTCATCAATGATTTCTACAATGAAGTTGTTTCCCTGGCTCCTGTTAACACTGCCTACATTAATTTGATACCCAAAAATGACAATCCTGAAATTCCTGATGATTATAGGCCCATCTCACTTGTAAGTATGCCTATCAAAATCCTTACTAAACTCCTTGCTAATAGAGTGCAGCAGATTATTATATCCAGAATTAGCAAGAATCAATATGGGTTTATAAAGACAAGGAATATTCAGGATTGCCTTGCATGGAGTTTTGAATACATACATATGTGCCACAAATCCAAGAAAGAGATCATTATTTTTAAGATTGACTTTGTTAAGGCTTTTGATAAAGTGAGCTACAAGGCTATCTTATACATGATGAAGCATCTGGGATTTACCAAGAAATGGATTAGATGGGTTTCATCTATCCTATCTACTGCTTCCACATCTGTCATCCTTAATAGTGTTCCAGGTAAATGCATTCAATGTAAGTGTGGTGTCAGGCAAGGAGATCCATTTTCCCCTCATCTATATGTTATGGTTGGAGAATTATTGCAAATCATGGTTAATGATGCCTGGAGAAATGGAACACTATCTCTGCCCATTGAGACTAACTTTACTGAAAGTTATCCCATCATACAATATGCTGATGACACCCTGGTTATCTTGCCTGCTGATGAGGTTCAAATTAGAAGCTTCATTGAGATACTTGACAACTTCTCAAAATTCACTGGACTTGTTGTAAATTATAGTAAATCATCCATGGTACCAATCAACATGTCTGATGATAAAGCTCAAGAGCTGGCAAATTCCTTCAATTGCAAAAAAGAATCTATGCCTTTCACATATCTTGGTCTACCAATGGGATCTACAAGACCTAAAGTGGCAGATTTGATGCCCATGGTATCAAGACTTGATCATAGACTTTCTGGCATTGCCTCATTAGTGTCATATTCTGGGAGACTTGTACATCTCAAATCCATAGTTGTTGCTCTGCCAATTTTTGCTATGTGTTGCATCAGAGTACCTTTCACCATACTGGATCACTTTGAAAATCTGGCAGGAACTTCCTTTGGTATGGTAAGGATATCAATAAAAAAGGAAATTGCCTTGTTAAATGGGATAATGTTTGCTTGCCAAAAAAGGCTGGGGGATTGGGTGTGTTAGATCTGAGAACACAAAACAAAACTTTGCTTACAAAATTTCTTTACAAATTCTTCAATAAGCAGGATATCCCCTGGGTTAACCTTATATGGAACAATTACTATGATAATGATGAGATACCTAGTTTCCCTACAATGATGGGATCCTTTTGGTGGAGAGACTATTGCTCGAATTTGCAAGACTTTAAAAACATGACTATATGCTATGCTGGGAGAGGTGATACAATTAAGCTATGGTCAGATAAATGGTGTTCTTATACAATTTCACAGTCAATGCCTCAGCTATTTTCCTATGCAAAGAATGCTGACATAACTCTTGCAACTGTCAACAACATGGATGATAGTGAATTATATGATTTGTTCCACCTGCCCATGTCCTCTATTGCTGTACAACAGAGTATCAACCTTATAGAGCTGATTAACAACAGAGAGAATCAACACCTGCCAGATTCTTGGAAATTTTATTGGGGTGCCACAAGCTACTCTAACAAGAGAATATACCTTGAACTTATGGGAAACCCTGTTGATGCACCTAAACCCTATCAATGGATATGGAAATCATGCTCTTTACCAAAGCAGAAATTCTTCTTCTGGCTCTTGTTACAAGACAGATTAAACACTAGAGATCTACTAAAAAGGAAGAATTTCTACATTGAGACTAGTAAGTGTGAATTATGTGATGATGAACCTAATGAACATCTAATGCATCTGTTTCTTAGCTGTGATTTCAGTCAAAACTTCTGGATGAACATTGGCTACCAATGGAACACTGATCATAACCTCATAGAAATGCTCCTGGAGGGAAGGAAGCAAGATACACATGGATGCTTTAAAGAATGTCTGATTGCTGGATGCTGGAGTCTCTGGAAACACAGAAATAGCATAATTTTTGACAACAAGGTCAAAAATATGACATTCTGTATTGCCACTTTCAAGGAGCACTTTTGCATGATTATAAAGAAGGCAAAACTAGGATTGAAAGAGGGCATGCAAAGCTGGCTAGATCATTTGTAGACTCTTCAATGTCATGTATTATATCCATCATGTAAATCCATATGTAACTATCCCCCTATTTTAATGAAAAAGAGAATCACAATGGGGATTTCCCCCACTGTTTTTGTCAAAAAAAAAACACCGCCTGCTCGGGCGCGCTCCCGATGCTCTGCACACCCACCATCTGCCAGGTGGCCGTCACCAAGACCCTCATCGATGACAGCGCCGGCCTCAACATGATCTCGGTGGAGGCCTTCAGCCTCCTCCATGTACCGCTGGAACGACTCCGACCCAGAAAGCCCTTCTCGGGCGTTGGAGGCGGATCCTCCAGCTCCCTGGGGCAGATCCGCCTTCCTGTGACCTTCGGCACCCACGACAACTTCCGCACGGAGCTGGTCGACTTCAACATCACCCACATTGACTTCCTCGGAAACGCCGCCTTGGCTCAGTTCATGGCAGCGACCCATCCGGCCTACAACCTCATGAAGATGCCCGGGAGCAGCGGCGTGCTCACCGTAGCTGGAGATACCAAGGATGCTCTGCTGGCGCTCAAGCTCGCCCTCAAGACTGCCGCGACAGCACAACCTGCCGGCACGGACACCTCCAAGGCCAAGGGGGCTACACCAACCAAGAAGAAGCAGTTATTCACTCAGGACAAGGCAGAGACCAAGCATGTGCCAGTTGAGGAGGACGGGTCCTTAGGAGCCACCTTCACCATAGGTGCCAACCTCGACCCCGACCAAGAGGAGGCACTGGTGAAGTTTTTGCGCTCGAACAAGGAGATGTTCGCATGGGAACCCAAGCAGCTAACGGGGGTCCCAAAGTAGGTGATTGAACATCACCTGAATGTGTGCCCCAATGTACAACCCGTGAAGCAGAAGGCGGGGCAGCATTCCACCGAGAAGCTGGCCTTCATCGTCCAGGAAACCCGCAAGCTGGAGGCAGCGGGTGTTATTCGCGAGGTCCGCTACCCCGAATGGATGGCAAACCCCGTTGTCGTGCCGAAAAAGGAAGGAAAGGAGCGCATGTGCGTCGACTTCACCAACCTCAACAAGGCCTACCCTCAAGATCCGTTCCTGCTCCCCTGCATTGACCACATTGTCGACTCCACAGCCGAGTGCGACCTGTTGTGTTTACTGGATGCGATTTTAGGTTATCACCAAATCAAGATGGCGGTGGAGGACGTGGGGAAGACAGCCTTCCTGACCCCATGTCGAGTGTACTGCTACACTTGCATGCCATTCGGGTTGCACAATGCAGGCGCAACCTTCCAGCGGCTGATGCACATCGCTTTGGGCCGGCAGCTCGGGAAAAACACCGAGGCCTATGTCGACAATATTATGGTGAAATCTCGAGAGGCAAGGACCTTGATCCAGGATTTGGAAGAGACCTTCGCGAGCCTCCGCCAAGTGGACCTACGGCTCAACCCGGAGAAGTGCGTGTTCGGCGTCCCTTTAGGCAAGCTGCTGGGCTTCCTCGTCTACCACAGAGGGATCGAGGCCAACCCAGAGAAGATCAAGGCAATCAAAGACATGAGTCCACCGCAAACCCTCAGAGAAATGCAGAAGCTCGTCGTCCGCGTGACTGCGTTAGGACGCTTCATCTCCAAGTTGGGGGAGCGTGCCCTGCCGTTCTTCAAGCTGATGAAGAAGAAGGGCCCATTTGAGTGGACACAGGAGGCCGACCAAGCTTTCGAGACCTCCAGAAATATCTGACCAGCCCTCTGTTGATGGTGGCACTGCGCTCTCTCGAGTCCCTCGTGCTCTACCTTGCCGCCACTCCCTACTCCGCCAGTGCAGCCCTGGTGGTGGTTCATTAGTAACGCCAGGCCAAGGCCGCATCACGCCCAGCCACGACCTCAGCCGTAGCGGTACAAGACTAAGAAGGCCTCGCAAGGACTACGACCTCGGCAGCCAGAGACCAGCCTCAGTAGGAAGACGCCCCCAGGGCTGAAGAGGCCGCACCAGGCGTCCAGGCGCTGGGGGCTCCATCGCCTCAGGAAGCATCCCAACCTCCGAAGGACACAAGCCTCGTTAGCACACCCACCCTCGTCGAGCATCCGGTGTACGTCGTCAGCACGGTGTTGTGGGACGCAAGAGCACGATACCCCATGCCTCAGAAGCTCTTACTCGCGCTCTTGGTGGCCTCACGTAAGCTGAGCACTACTTTCAAGGCCACCCATCAAGGTCGTCTCGGCCTACCCACTGGAACGGGTACTCAGAAGCCCCAACTCCGCTGGAAGGGTCGTCGAGTGGAACATCGAGCTGCAAGCGTTTCAATTGGAGTTCAGCATAACCAGGGTCATCATGGGAGCCGCACTTGCTGATTTTGTGGCATAATGGACAGAGGCACCAGGGCTCAAGGCGGGCGAGGATCGGTCTCTCTCCCCAGGAAGTGAGGCACCAGATGGCTGGGTCATGTACTTCCATGGAGCATTCTCGCGGCAGGGCGCGGGGGCTGGTGCAGTGCTTATATCCCCCACTCAAGACAAGCTCTACTACGCTGTATAGCTCTGTTTCCAGCAGGGCGAGAAGGTCTCCAACAACACAGCTGAATATGAGGGCCTCATAAAAGGCCTGAAAGTTGCAGCAGCACTGTGAGTGAAGCGCCTCGTCATCAAGGGCGATTCACAACTCCTCGTCAACTTCTCCAACAAGGTGTACGAGCCAAGGGACGAGCACATGGAGACGTATCTTGCGGAAGTACACAGGATGGAGAAGCAGTTTTGGGGGCTGGAGTTGCAGCATGTGCCCCGCGGCACCAACCAAGAGTTTGATGATATTGCCAAAAGGGCATCCAGGCGGCTGCCTTAGGAGCCTGGCGTTTTGGAGGAATGGCTCTTCAGGCCATCCGCGACACCATCACTTTCAAGTACATCAAAGCCTCGGGAGGAACTCCCTCAGCCACCTGCCACAGGAGCCCTGGCCTATGGCCCGACCTCGGGAGCACGCTTACTCTTGGCGCTGGAGCCTCAGGAGGGATGCAGGACCATGGAATTCAAGGACTACCTGATGCAAGGGACGCTACCAGAGAAAGAGGAGGATGCGGAACGCGTGGCCCGGCAGGACACGACCTACTGCATCCAAGACGGTGAGCTATACCGGAAGCGGCCAAATGATGTTTCCCTATGTTGCATCTCCAGGGAACAGGGGAAGGAATTGCTGGTTGACATACATGTTGGAGATTGCGGACACCACTCATCATCAAGGACCCTCGTCGGCAAGGCGTTTCGCAGCCGGTTATACTGGCCTATGGCACTGAACGACACGATCGAGCTGGTGAAGTCCTGCGAAGCCTGCCAATTCCATGCCAAGCAGATTCATCAGCCAGCTCAGGGCCTGCAGACCATCCCGCTCTCGTGGCCGTTCGCAGTCTGGGCGCTGGATATCTTGGGCCCATTTCCTCGAGCGCCTAGGAGCTACCGCTACCTCTACGTCGCCATCGACAAGTTCACCAAGTGGGCAGAGGTGGAAGCCGTCCGCACAATCCCAGCCGGTTCTGCAGTCAAGTTCATCAAGGGCCTCGTGAGCCGGTTCGGGGTCCCTAATTGCATCATCACCGACAACGGTTCGCAGTTCACCGGCAATCTCTTCAAAATGTATTGTGCTAACCTTGGAATGCAAATATGCTACGCTTCCGTGGCGCACCCCCGGAGTAACAACCAGGCCGAACGCGCCAACGCAGAGGTCCTGAGGGGCCTCAAGACCAGGACCTTCAAGAAGAAGCTGGAGGCCTGCGGCAGGGGCTGGTACTACGAGCTCCAGTCCGTGCTGTGGTCCATCCGCACTACCGCCACCAAGCCAACTGGTGAGACCCCGTTCTTCCTTGTCTACGGAGCAGAGGCGGTCCTCCCTCACGAGGTCAGGTGTCGTTCCGCGTGGGTCCTAGCGTTTGATGAGGCGCAACAGGACACCATGCGGGGCATGGACCTCGTTCTAGGGGAGGAGCATCGTCGTGAAGCCACACTGCAAGCAGCAAGATACCAGCACGGGCTGCGGCGGTATCATTGTCGCAACATCCGCCCCAGGACTCTCGAGGTAGGTGACCTCGTACTCAAGCGGGTGCTCAACAGGGAAGGGCCGCATAAGCTCTCGCCCATGTGGGAGGGTCCGTTCAAGGTTGTCCATGTTTCCAGGCCTGGTGCCGCGCGCCTAGAGACTCAGGAGGGGGTACCCATCCCAAACGCCTGGAACATCCAGCATCTCCGGAAGTTTTACCCCTAAAGAAAGGCCTGATGCCTGTGAAGAAGGCCCAGTGCCTGTGAAGCTCGAGGCCCAAAGAAAGGCCCGGTGCCTGTGAAGAAGGCCCAGTGCCTGTGAAGCTCGCCGCCCGAAGAAAGGCCAGGTGCCTCTGAAGAAGGCCCAGTGCCTGTGAAGCTCGCCGCCCGAAGAAAGGCCCGGTTCCTGTGAAGAAGGCCCAGTGCCTGTGAAGCTCGCCGCCCGAAGAAAGGCCCAGTGCCTGTGAAGAAGGCCCAGTGCCTGTGAAGCTCGCTGCACGAAGAAAGGCCCGGTGCCTGTGAAGAAGGCCCAGTGCCTATGAAGCTCGCTGCCCGAAGAAAGGCCCGGTGCCTGTGAAGAAGGCCCAGTGCATGTGAAGCTCGCCGCCCGTGACACTCTCACGTAATAATGAGTTGGGGCTGTACATGCCCCGGAGTCTCCGGAGTGCCGCCCTCGGGCCTCGGGGGCTCCCGCCCACGCCCAGTGGCAGCACTTAGCTCCGCGCTGGTGAGAAGACGTCGAACACTAGACTAGGTGCCGGACGCAGCTTTTCATTTGCTTTCCGCAGTTGGCTTGTTCTCCCTTGTTTGAACCTTTATTGAAGTTGCTTCTAGTGTTATTTGCCACCTTCCGCCCCTGTTCTCTGTTTTCAGCTTTTGTCTGACTCGTTCTCTCTCTTGCAAACCTCGCGAGGGGGCTGCGCGGGCGCCCTCGTGAGCCCTTCCTCTCTTAATTTTCGTGAGGCTCTCTCGTTCGAGTTCGCAACAGGAGCACCCCTCCTAGTCAATGCCCCTCTGGCATCGCGAGACAAAGCACCGGGCCATGGCCGGCAACACATGCAACCAAGGTTCGGAAATGATTCTCCCAACAGATTTTTTTCAGCTCTTATGGCACGTGGTGAGGCCTGAAGCAGGCACCTCGTGAGGCGGAAACTACTGCAAACGTCCCGAGCTAAGTTGTTCCTACGCACAGGCACATAACAACAAAACCATAACACAACACTGGAACAATAAATGTCGTACGATAATCAGGGGATCATAGTCTGTTGCACGCCCCCACGGGGCCCCATTTTTCTCTCCCTCGATGCAGGAAAAGGACAGAAAACAAAATAAAAGCAGCGCGCGCCTTGCAACAGCTCATGAGGAGGGATCTGCGTCGTCCTCCCGACCTCAATCAGACTCCGCCTCACGCTTCACCAGAGCGCGGTGACTGGACGACCCGCAACCGCCCTCGTAGCGGGCGCGACGGCGTGGTGGCTGATCGCGGCCACCGTTGGAGGAGTTGTCGCTGAAGGAGGAGCAGCTGGAGCTAGGCGAGCTATGGTCGCTACCGGGAGTGGGTACGCCTTCGCCCTCGTCACGGCCGTCGCCAAGATCGAGCACCTCATCGCCATCATTGTCTTCAGGGCAGCACCCAACACGGCGGCCATCTTCTCCGGACACCCACACGTAGAGGGTTGCGTCGCCATCATAGTTGAAGTGGAGGGTGCACCGCCTGCCCAGGCCACACATGTGGGCAAATGTCTGCCAGCCGTGTGTCAAGGTTACATTGCCGGCGACGGAGATCTTATCCACGACCCAGGAGGCCCTGCTCCAGCAGCCGTCCGCCTGCAACCAAAGCCCACCGGGGCCAGCGACCGGCAGTTCACCGGCGAAGAAGCGAGGGAGCTGGAGCCAGTTGCTGACTGGGTTGTCTGACCACAGAACAAACTCCGGCAGCACCCTGCCGAATGAAAGCGCGGCCGGGGAGGCCGCGCAGCCACGACACGCCTTCCCCCACCAACTGGGCTGCCTTGACATGGGCGGCCACCACCGCGTGAAGGGCCACCGCCGCGACCACGGGAAGCTATGGCAGGGGTTGCGGGATGCTTGCGAGGACGACCGTGGCCGCGCTTGGGCGGAGGAGAACCAGGCCCTTCCTGGCGAGCCTTCCCCTTCTCCGCGACCGAGAACCTCTTCACGGGCGCCATGGGGCGCTGCAAGCAACAGGAGCGAGGAGGAAGAAGAATCAGGTGGAGCAAGAGGATATGGGCAATGGGGGCTTTCGCCCCTTCCCATTTATAGCCCAAGGGAGGCCAACCGTCGACCTCCACGATCACAGGTAATGATGACTCTTTTTGCATGCAGCAGGGACTCGTCAAATCGGGCAATTGCCGTGGCAGCATGGGGAAGCGAAGATGCCCACGTCAATTCAGTCACCACGTGTCGACCAAGGCCGCAGGCTGTTGGGGCCCGCGGAGCTCCATACTTGTCCTTTGGGTTCGCTGCTAGGCCAAGTCCGAGCACGCCTTGGGCCCGGGGGCTACTGTCGGTGTTCTGGGAACGGGGGTCCCCAGACATGCCTGCCTGCGGCCTGCTGCATGGCTCAACCAGTGGCCCAGTACGACCCGTCTTCATCAACCAAAGCTCAAGACCCTCGCGAGGGGCCAAGCCTCACGGGACGGATGACACAAGGCCTCCTCAGGAGTGGCCTCGCCAGGCAGGCTCGCGAGGAGGCGGAGAGATCAACGCAAGGAATACCTCGCGAGGTGCCCGTGATGCAAGCCATGACGATCAAGACAAGGCGGGCGCCAGGCGGGCGCTAGCCTGCGCAGTGTCCTCATTTCCTCTTTGGTACAAAGGAGGCAAGTACAGGCGCGGAGTACCATGGCATCAGGCAAAGGTTTCCATATCAGTACAACGAGACCAAGACCAGCAGGATGGCAGGACGGAGGTCACCGTGGAGCCCAAGACGGCGTCATCACCAGCACCTTTGGCAGTCGAAGACCACCTTTAGTCAGGATAGCTTGTACTAGTTGTCCCCTTACAAAATGGCCGTTGTTGGATCCCTTCCCGCTCAATATTTGGAAAGAGGACCAGGGCCTCTATATATAGGGCTAGCTACCACAGTTGAACGACAACTTAAGTTCATCCGCACACCACCCCAAGAACACCTCTCCTCGCGAGGTCGTTCTTCCTCTGTACTGTTCATCATCATCCCAAGAGCCACCACACACTGGATTAGGGTATTACACCACAATGGTGGCCCGAACCATTATAAATCTCGTGTCTCTTGGGTTGTTCATCGATCTACCTTAGGGATCGCGGCGAGGCTGAGAGCGAGATTCGGTAGGGGGAGACCTTCGTGCGCACCCCAGTGTTCGAACCTTAAGGGTTTCACCGGAACCCGATATCTGACACTTGCCATCGAGCCCCAGGCTTCGGATGGGCACAACATACCGTCTGATTCCTCCAAACAGGGGAGCTTCCTGAGGAACAGGAAGAAGCGGAGAAAGTAGCCCGTCGGTCGTCCATGTACTAGTTCGTTGACAATGTTTTGTATAGAAAAAGACCAAACGGCGTGAAATTGAAGTTCATTCCCCGGGAGGAAGGACTGGAGGTTATGGCCTAGATACATGGAGGCATATGTGGCTCCCAAATAGGGTCGAGGGCCCTTGCCGGCAAGGCCTTCTGGCAAGGTATCTTCTGGCCCACTGCCCTCCAGGATGCAACAACACTAGTAACCAAGTGTGAAGCGTGTCTGTTCCATTCAAAGAAGCTTCATCAGCCAGCTCAAGCCCTTCAAACAATCCCTGTCTGCTGGCCATTTTCGATCTGGGGGCTCGACATACTAGGCCCTTTCCCCCGCGCTGTCGGGGGCTTTGAGTACTTTTACATTGCAATCGACAAGTTCACAAAGTGGCCGGAGGTGGAAGCGGCAAGGAAGGTGACAGCGCAGTCAGCCATCAAATTCTTCAAGGGGCTAGTCTGTCATTTTGGTGTGCCAAACAGAGTCATCGCCGACAAAGGCACGCAGTTGACAAGCCGCACCTTCATGCAATACATCGAAGACCTTGGCAGCAAGGTCCGTTTCGCTTCCGTGGCACACCCATGGAGCAACGGCCAGACAGAGAGGGCAAATGCTGAAGTACTGTGAGGCCTGAGGACAAAGACTTTTGACAGGCTGTACAAGATTGGAAGGCGCTGGATTGATGAGTTGTTGACGGTTCTTTGGTCGATCAGAACGACGCCAAATCGAGCCACCAGCCAGACACCTTTGCCCTGGTATACGGGGCAGAGACAGTTCTCCCCATGGACCTCACATATGGGTTACCTTGAGTGCTCGCTTATGACGAGCTTGAGCAAGAGCAATTATGGCAAGATGACGCAACGTTCCTCGAGGAAGATAGTCTTCAGGCGGCTGTGAGAGCAGCACACTACCAGCAAGCCTTGCACCGCTACCATAGCCACAAGGTTCACGCCCGAAGCTTTGAGGAAGGCAACCTTGTTCTTCGGCGCGTTCAATCGGCCAAGAATTCCAACAAGTTGACGCCGAAGTGGGAAGGCCCTTATTGGGTAATACGAGTCACCATGCCCGACGCAGTCCGCCTGGAGACCAAAGATGCCATTCCAGTGAGCAACTCCTGGAACATCGAGCATCTTCGTAAGTTTTACCCATAAGGTATGGTTGCCGGGCCCCCCAGCAGACCACCTTTTGTACAAGCCTTGCCGGCAAGGCATGTGACCCTTTGTACAAAGCCAAGCGCGGACCCTGAGCATAAATAAATGAAGGGATGGCGCCCTAAGTTATAGCATGCATACTAGGTTGAGTCTCTCCCTCGGTTAGGGTTGAAAGTGCTTAGCAGCGACTAACCCCTAGCATAGAGGTCGAGTATGCTTCTCTCTGTTCCCCTCCGTCCTCTTTGGTTCGCAGGGTACATGGGATTTTTTGCTGAGCTATTCAGAAGGAAGAGAACAAACTGGCGCTCCGATCCCGGCAAGCCAAGGTTGCCGGGGGCTGAAGATACTAGGGTCCAACCACGACAAGCCAAGGTTGCCGGGGGGGGCTGGAGATTCAGATAAGTCCTTTATCCCCTATTATGCACCTCCGTATGGAATTGGGACGTATGAAACCTCGTTTTATTCCTAGATTACCGTGCTCCCCTTTTCCTGTACCCAAGAAATATTCCTTGGGTCAGAATTTGGTTGTAGCCATGGTGACAAGGAAGGAAGCATAGGGCCTAACCTTACTTCGCCCATGCCTCCGCCAAGAGCATGAGTATGGTCGAATGGAGTAAGGGGACGGCAAGGCCTGTTGCCGGGTGACAATGTTTATCTTAAAAATAACAAGGATTCGTTCCTTGGTATGGGCTTTGCTCATGCACAAAGAACTTGGTAAGCACCCTTTTGTCATTAATACGTCCCATACAGGTACAACTCATACAGACTGTAAACATGAGCAAGGGGATTACAAGTTTTAAATTTAACTAAGGCCCGTGGGCATACAAAAAAAAGATAAGGTGCCCGTAATCCCTTTCTTGTCCCTCTCCACAGGAAATGGAACAGGACGACAGGAGGGCAAATAGAGTGCCTAGGCGAGGTACGAGCACCAGAAGACACCAAGAGAACATCCTGGTGGCCGTCCGGAAGAGGGATGGTGATTATGGTGCCGGGATAAGAGCCGGAAGATGACGCAGCGAGCCGCCAATACGCTATGAAGGTGTCGGTGGCATCGTACTCTGACTTGACGGCCCGCCACCCACTTCTTCGCCTTCTCTGGCCTTCCCACGCCAGCCGCCCAAGGAGGCGACCCTGAGAAGTTCAAGGAGCTGGCCCCACCCCAGGGGGAAGGGCCAGGTGGAGATGCTGCTGCTGCCGGTGCCGCCCAGGGACGGCGGGTCCGACGCCTAGTCGGACCCGTCATCCTCCCGCTTGACGCCCTTGTCATCGCTGTCGCTGTCCTCCTCGCCACTCTCGCTTGAGGAGGAGTCTTCATCATCGGAGGAGCTCTCCATGCAACACCTTAGGCGAGTTCCCAAGTGCCCGAAGACCTTGACGGAGAGCAGGCCATTCTCCATTAATTTGAAGTGGAAAACAAGCCCCTCCTACAGGCTGTGGGAATGAGCGAAGGCCTTCCATCCGCAATGAAGATACATGACGTGAGGAGCGGGGAAGTCAACGTCGACCAGCATGCTGCCATTCCCGCAGCCCCACATGTGCAACCTCAGAGCCTGTGGCGGGTCGAGCTCCATCTCCCGAGCGAACGGAGTAGGGAGACGGAGACGACGACGCACTGGCCGGTGCAACCTAATGACGAACTCGCAGGGCTGATCTCCGACGTGGCCCTCCATTTAGGGAGGGGCCGCTGGCGGAGGCGATGTCAGTGCTCCGCTCCGTCCTCCTCTTCCCCGAATGCCACGGCGGCCTTGGCCTTGTCCCCTTCCCCTTCCTTCCGCAGCCGGCTGCCACCACGAGCTCTTGGGAAGGAGGGGCACGCTGTCGGGCAGAGACCCTGGTCGCCGCCATCAAAGCACCAACGCGCCCTCTCGCCATAGCAATGGATGGAGAATGGAGACGAAGGGGCGATGCGGGGGGATGCTCCTCCTCCTCCTCCTGAGTCCCCTTTTTATAGCTGAGTAGAGAAGGCTAAAAGACTAGCTCTGCACCCCCGAGGAGCCTGCTCGGATCCAGCTCATAAAAGTGGCAGCAGGCGAGGCCGTCGACCGCCCTCCCACCCAATCGGGGGCGTGTGAGTATTGGCCCGTGCACACCTTCCCGTATTCCATGCATCTATCACCTACCCCGCGCCATGCATGCGGCGTACATGGCGTAAGAGCGGGCGTAGTGGGAAACGTGGAACGACGATTCCAAGGCAGAGAAAGTAAATGAGCAGCGGCCCTGCAGTCTTCAAAGGACACACGAGCCGCCTCTTTACTATTCACCGTAGGATGACGCAGGCATGCTTCAGTCACCCCACGCACGATCCCCATGTCACGCATTCAACACGGGTCATGGGGAAGCGCAACAGACGAGAAAGTTGCGGCGGTAAAAATCCACCTCGCCTGCCCGCGCACCGTTCTTTGCCTAGCCCAACAACGCATTGCGCTTATGTGTGGCCCAGGCCCGGGGGCTCCTGTCGGTGTACAAAAGTAGGGGCTCTCTATTGTACCACTTTACTTGTGCACAGGCAGTCAGAGCCGCACCCGCGGCCACACTTAGCAGGGCAGAGGAGGGAAGCCAAATCCACAAGACGATCAAAGCAACGCCAAGACAGAGACACAAAGAGCAAGAGGGCGAGGCAGACTCACCCGGTAAGACCCTGGCCGGGGCAACTTGCCAAACGTTAGCAGAGCGTGCCTCCCTTGAGCCCCAGGGTTCCAATGCCATCAACCACATTGGGACCAAGGCTCGGGAGGCAACTCCATGGTGGCATGCAGATCTTCGTAAAGATCATAAGCATGCAAGATCAGATGAGAACCAGAAGACGACGATTCTCGGCAAGATCCTTGCCAAGGAAATCCACGAGACCTCCAGTAAGATCCTTGCCGGGGACGACCACAGTGCCACAGCAAGACCCTCGCCGGGACCCCAGCAAAACCCTTGCCTAGGACATCAGCAGGGCGGTGGCCAGGCCCCCACCTGCCAAGACTCCACCGTCGTTCCCATGCAGCTACCAGCCCAGCCAGCTACGCGAGCACCTACATGGCGACGTGCGGCCTCTAGACCGGCTCAGCAAGCATCTGCGTGGTGGCATGCAGATCTTCATGAAGACACTGCCACCGCACAACCTCAGCAACCTGCCAGCCTACATGGCGCCGCACGCCTCGCTGGCCAAGACGCGTGTCGAAGCAAGGTGAGGCGGCGATGGACGGGACGGGCTTCGTTATTGTCCCCAATAAAGCAAGGGGACACCTAAGGGGCGCATTTAATGTGCTTTGTCCCGTAATGACAGGCGATAAGGTCAGCTACTGTACACTTTCCACCTCCTGTGTGCCACGGTGGCGTCCCCTTTTTCCTATAAAAGGAGGCCCGAGGCATACTGGAGAGGGATTTGGCTTTTTGGACTACGCACGCACCGTTGCTAGTTCAAGAACACAAGAACACTCAAATATACACCAAACCAGGACTAGGGTATTATGCATCCTCACGGCCCGAACCTGGGTAAACGATCTTTGTGCTGGCTCCTAGACCCGCTCTTTCCACAACCCCGCGCCCGCCGACCATACTAGGGATTCCAGCGATCCCATAGGTGTCGTTTCCACCGACAATGACTCACCAAAGATAGCAGAAACCATCTGGGATACATGGTGTTTTAAGCTGGTCAGCTCAGAAGTCACGTCCTGAAGAGCCGCCTCTGCCTTTTCAGCCCATTGTATCAAGGCAGTTTTTTCTTCAGCCCAGGCATTTGTTTCAACCTCAAAGCTGGTCTTCAGTTTTTCTGTTTCAGCCACGCTAAACTAGAATTTTGAGTTGGCCATCCGGGTCTCAAATTCTTGCTGCTCTAGCCGAGCTTTCATGTCAGTTAACTGTGGTTCAAGTTGAGTAGTGGTGGCCTGTACATACACCAGTTCATAATCATGTTCAGAGTTGGATTACAAACATGAAGTCCCAAGCCTTTTGCAAGCAACAACACTTGGCACTTGGGGAAAATTACTCATGCAACGGTTTATGTGAATAAGTCCCAAGCACTTTGCAAGCAAGTGTACTTGGCACTTGGGGGCTAATTCATATTGCTTGTCTTTTTTACTACTTTATGATGACCCATTTGTGCCGCAAACGATCACGGCCGTCTCATGGGGGCTACGCAAGTAAGCTCTGATTTATACACAATGATGCAAAGAACCGGCTCATTCATGTTGATTAAACGGGCCCTTGGGGGCTACGAATTCAGTGCAAATCATTATAGATCTTCTTTAACTCTGATGGTGTAAGCCAGATTTTGAAGGGTTCTATCAAAGGGTATTATTTATACTCATGGTTATTCTAAGTCTACAACATATTCAATTCTATGATACACAATAGACTTGGGGGCTAACAAGATATGCATAACTCAGTAAATAAGGAGTTCATACCTCATATTTCTGATGCATCTACTTCACCATGTCAACTTCAAGGTCTCGGCTGGTGTGCACTTGATTGAGATAGCCAGAGAATACTTCACTAACACTCAATTGAGAATAGTTGGCAACATCAAATATCACTTTTCACCTCTCAATATGTTCTTCTTTGGCGGAGTGCTCGGCCAAGATAGTAGGCCTTCCCGGCTCTCTAAAGCCGGTGCTGGTAATCATCACGTCATCATCATGTGTCTCAGCCGGTTTAATTGGTCTTGATGATTCAGTGTTCAAAGGATCGTTGTTTTCCTGATCAATGGACGAGTCAGGAATTTCTAGTGGAATGACAAGAACAGGTTCTTCTGATTGTAGGACGGAGGTGTCAGACGCTGGAATCTACTGCTCTAGTTCATCAAATTTGGGGTCTTCAGCCGGCTTAGTCACCCTTGCCTTCTTACTAGGGTTGGCCTTTCCACTACAAAGGTCATGAGAGGTCAGTATAAATATAAAGGAGCATAAGAAGCAAATAATAAGTATTTGTTATTACCCAGGAGCAGTTTTGAAAGACGACAGCTGGGATTGGGATGAGTCCCTGGAAGAGGAGCGAGAAGTCGCCTGATAATTTGAATCAGAAGAATCAAGTGGCTGGTGAACGAGACCCGCCAAAGGATAAAAGGAGTTTAAATTTGGGATGACCTAGTTTCGACGTTTCCTTGAAGTGTTAGGTAAGCCGAGAGATAATTATTCACCTCCGTTGGTCCGAGTCTATCGCCAGCTATCGTGCTGCTGTTGCTTCAAAAGAAAGTGAGGATCCAGATGAGCAAAGGGGTGTGAAAAGCTTACTTTCCGGGTTACTCTTCGAGTTTTTTGTCTTGGCAAAGGCTCGAAGTCGGAGGAAATGATAGTTATCTCTTCCTCGATTGCCTGACTAGCCCTCATGTCATCCTGATGATAGTCAATAATATAGCTGAAAAAGGAGCCAAGGGAACCAAGTGCTACCTTCGACTCAGAGTTGTCGTTCAGTTCAAACAGCTCAGAAGTACTTGATTTCTTCTTACTCTTCTTGGCGGTTTTGTTGACGGCTTTCTTGGCAGCCCTCGCCTTTTTAGCAGCTTCATGGTTGTATTTCTTCTTCCAAAAATCAGAGTCAGCCTGTGAAAGTCATCAAAGTTGAGTTAACAGAGTATTTAAAGGATGAAGGTAAAAGGAAGTAATCTAAAGGCTCGCATCTGGTGGCGGGTTAAGTGTGAAGAAACGGTTTAGACCACTTTGCTGTAGTCTTCCGAGTCTTCATTCAGAAGGCTCTTCTTCATTTCATTGAAGGCAGCATCAGTTGAGCGCACGGAGCTATGGCGTAGTGGATCCTTCTTACCACCCGTGTAAGTACACATTAAGCCTGTTCGGCGACTCAAGGGTATGATCCGCCAAGCAACCTAGCATCGAACCAAGTCAATGCCAGTTAAACCATTTCCCAGCAGAGCCTTGACCTTTGCAATGGTGGGGCGAGCTTTTTATGTTCAGCAGCGGTCAGCTTATCAGGAAGATGATGTTTTGAGTTAAGATGCTGGGCACGGTAGCCTCGCAGTGGGTTCTCGTCAGCCGGAGAGGTATCTTTGCAATAAAACCATGTCTGGTTCCAATCTTTGGGATGACTCGGCAAGCGAGCATAGGGGAAGATAGCATCTCTTCTTTGTTGAATTGAGATTCCGCCAAGTTCCAAGCTCCGTTCAAAAACTCGTTTTGGCTGTTCAAATAAAAGTATTCCCTAAACAGTTCAATACTGGCCTCCTGTTGAAGGTATACTTCGCAGAAAACTTGAAAGTTGCAAATGTTTGACACGGAATTGGGTCCGATGTCTTGAGGATGAAATTCAAAGAAGTGCAGAACAACTCTGAAAAATTTAGAACCGGGCGGTGAGAAGCCTTGATTCATGTGGTCAGTAAAGACAATGCCCTCGTCATCCTTTGGCTGAGGTTTTTCCTCTTCTGGATTGGGGGCGCGATAATGCATGACAGTCTTTTCTAGTAAATAGCCGGTTTTCACAAAGTCCTTAAGTGTGTCCTCGGTGACAGTGGAGGGAACCAAATTACATGAAGTGGCTGTCTTCGGCGGCATTGTGAAGAAAGAAGCCTAAAAGAAAGAATAGTTTGCCGGTTAAGTTGATTCATTAAGCCGGAGGTAAAACACTACAGTGCATATTCAGAATGGCGGCTTAAAAGGGGCCTAATGACATATGAATGGCTATGACTGGTGGTGTAAGCCGCCATGACAACAAGAAAAAAATTCGCTAAGTGATGGACAAACAGATTTCACAGACTAAAGCTATAATTTTGGATTTGTGGCAGTTCAGAAAATGCAGTAAATTCTAAAACTAGAGCGGCAGTAGAAGAGTTCGTGTGCTCCGGTGAGATCTTATATGAAGGAAAAGTATCCTGATATTAAAAACAAAGGCTAAACTGCTACCGCATGAGTTCTATACTATATTCAGACCGAAAGCTACTGGGGTTGAAGAAGTGATGCGGAGCATCCCACGTTCATCCCCATGTACACTCCGACTACTCTCCAAGCCCCAAGGATACATAAGATGAGACCTCGACTATGCGCCATTGGACACAAGGTGAACCCGTTCCTAAATGCTTCCCCTTTCCATTCGTGTGAGACATGGTTGCTACCTAATGCAAGGACACTACGCATGCCTAGGTACCAAGGAGACCCTCTCGGAGATGCTCGGAATGATGGACAAGTCCCCAAGTCCAAGGATGAAGGAGCACGACGAGAGGAACCAGATAAAGGCTACAGGACCCGGACATCCGGCCCCTGAAGATGTCAACAACAGCAGCAGCCCAGCCATCGAAGTGCTACAGGGCCCGGACAGCCGGCGCCCCCCGACAGCTCGAAAATAATGCGCCAGCCCGGACATCCGGCGCCCCATCATAGAACTTCCAGAAGCTGGATCAAGCCAGCCCGTACATCCGGCCCAGCGCCCGGACATTCCGTGTCTCGGGAAAGCCCTGACATCCGGCCCGTCGCCCGGACATCCGGCCTCCCCGGCCTGCGTGCAGTGCATCCGGGCCGAGGCCCATGTACCCCTTCGCCCCTTAGACTATATATACTCCCCCTCCACCTACCTTTTAGGGTTAGCTTTGATTTAGCTCAAGTTAGAGATAGAGCTTCGCTCATCCATCGGATCTCCTCCTCGTGAGAGACCGCGGCCTCTTCGGAGCAGATCCTATCGGATTCAAGACCCCCCTCGTGGGAAGATCCCCTTGTGGATTCAAGGCCTCCTCGCGGAGAAGATCGGTTACCTTTGTATCCTTACCTTTGTTGACTTTGGATCTCGTGTATCTCTTTGTGTTCTTCGATCTAGCACTTGTGTGACCGATTCCTTGTTGGTTGAGTGTTTTCCCTCGTTCCTCCCCGTGATTTCCCCTTTGTGCTTCCGCGTGTTCTTTGTGATTCCCCGTAGGATCCACTCCAAACGTGAAAGATCGACGCTATAGGGTTCCACCCTACATCATCTTGGTATCATGAGCCACGTTGATCACGTTTTAGGAGCCCCTACCCCGTGTTTTCTAGCTTGATTTTGTTGATTTCGTCCTAAATCCGAAAATCCCCACCAAAAATAGCCCCCAATTTTTTTGTGATTTGTTGGTTTGATGATGTTTTGTTGATTTTGATCCATGAATTTGCTTGGTTTCAAGTGGATCTTGCATCTCCCCAAGTTTCCCCATCTTCCATCCACAAAATCTCTGCAATTTTGCCCCCGGAATCTTCAATTTCCGCCCCAAAATCGAGTTCCTCAAGTTCATCCTCGGATTTGGAGCCCGGACATCCAGCCATCCCGGAAATCCGGCCATTAGCCCGGACATCCGGCTCCTGGAGTGCATTTTCGCACAAGTTTCTGCACATCAGTTCCCGGAAATCCGGCCCGACCCCCGGATGTCCGGCCCCTGGGATTTCAGTTTTTTTCGTTTCACCGTTTTGACCATAACTAATTCATCCGGAGTCCGTTTTTGACGTTCTTTAGCTCGTTTTGAAGATATTGACATCCCCCATCCCACAAAAATACCACCAACATCATTTGACTCCATCAAATTTTTGAAAATTTGGCAAGTTTGCCTAGGCCCTCCACCATATCATCCGCATAACCACCACCGACCTCCGCAACCTAACCCAATTTGTTCACCATAGCATTAGTGGTTGTTTGAGTTGTGATTTGAGTCTCCTAAGGTGTTTAGGCTACTTAGGGACGGTTGCTTCTTCATCAACCACCACCACCAGCATAACTTCCGCATAGTCCTGCCCACCATACACTTCCGGCAACCCAACTTAACCCAATAGTTGTTTGAGCTTGTTTGAGTTGTGGCTTGTGTCTCCTAAGGTGTTTCGGCTACTTAGTGACGGCAACTTCAACTTCGACACGTGTATAGCCATCACTCCACTTCCGCAAACCACCACCGCATTCCCGCTACCACCATTTTGACATTTGACGTTTGAGATTTTGAGTTCGCGGTTTTTCCGTTTCCTAAGGTGTTTCGGCTACTTAGGGACGAGTCTACATCATCTTGGTTTCTATATCAAGAACACCGCTAATCATCATCGCAGGACGGTAACCTCCATATCATCTTGGTATCGTGGTATCCCTCCATTGTATATCCCCCTTGCCATTGCATTGTTAACCCCTAGCCTTACTTTTGCGTTACTTGCCTATCGAGACTAGCCATTTGAGTATTGCCGGCAACGTTACTTGTGCACATTAGTGATCATACTTCCCATAGCATACATACCATATCATCGTGGTCCATATATTGCTATCATATCTTGTGTCACAAGTTTGTTTCCGCATATACACAATTGCTATCTTGGTTTGTGCATTGTGCAAAGTGGCCATACAAAAAAAAGAAAGCTTTTAAGCAAAAGAAAGAGAGAAAAGAGCTTGTAAGCAAGTGCCATAGCATCATACCACATTGCATATAAGATTGCCATATTCAATCATCTTGGATCATCTTGAGAGAAACACCGGGAACCATACATACATAGCATACTTGGAATAGAAGTTTATCCACTTTGCATATCATTGGTTCTGCACAAGTGTCGTATCCGCGTATTGAGCAATCGTGCTAGCGTCTCTCTTGAGTTGTGCAACACGAGCGTTTTCCGTGGATTCCACATTTTGTGCTCATTCCTTGGTTGCACGACCCCATTTATCTATTCGTGTGTGTGTTTCCGTGTGCCATTCTTTGCTATTGGTCCATTTGTTTCACTTGCGAATTTGTGAATCTCTTTCAACATTATTGACTCTTGCTAACATTTTGCATTAAATTTTTGTGCCACTATCCTCACCGAGCTCCACCATAAGCTTTACTTGTGTAGGTGTGAGAACCGACAAGGATTGGTACCAATAGTGCTATTTCATTGTCCACATTTGAGTGAACTTGGTTCATTGTCAACATCGGTCAAGGTACATTGGTATAAGTTCTTCTCTTTCTCCCACTCATATTTGCTCGAGTCTTGTGATGGATAGGCAAGGCATTTCCTCTTCGGTCCTCGACAACAACGATGGCGTGAACAACTACATCACCCAAATCGTCTATCTTCGATCTACAATGACAAGTGCAAGGCACACGATCAAGATTGCGAGAGCGCATCGAGAACATCTCCATCGACATTCATCATTCCGAAGCAAGGAGAAGGGACTACATCGACAAGAAGCTTGCCGCACATAAAGAGGAGCAAGATGCAAGGATGGAGGAGATTCGGACCTTGCTCAAGTCTACTTCCCCTTCGTCATCTTCAAGGCGGCGACATTCAAGCCACAAGTCTTCGGAGCGCAAACAAGATGCAAGAACAAGTCGTCCAAGTTAACATCTACATGGCAACCACCATCACGTTCGTGATCAACATCGTCATGAAGGGCAAGTCACCTCCAAGCATCATGTGCACGACGATGATGAACGCCAAGGAGCTCAAGCACGACAATGACATCATCATCATGAAGATGCTCCACAAGCACAAGTGCACAAGTCCCAACAAGCCCTACTTCACGCCAAGTCCAAGCTTCAAGAGCACAAAAGAAGACCGCGAGACAACCACCACCAAGACGGCGCTACGGCTACAACAACCACTATGGCATCTTCGCCAAGTGCTATCGAGGCATCTTCGCCTTTGGACGTACGGCATCTTCGCCTACTTCCCATGTGTACGCCTACATCGACTTCATCAAGTCCAAGGCGACTACCTACGAGCGAGGGCGACACTTCCATCTTCGGAAGCCCCTCAAGGAAGATGGCCGAGCATGGGAAATTCCCTTCGGTCATGGAGACGAGCTACGAGGTGCCACATCATATGGGCCTCCCACACCAAGACGGTGACAAGACGGTCGAGCAAGGGCCATCCCCTTCGACCACGGCGATAGGAGTTGAGCATGGAGACATTTGCACCTACATATCTCCGACACCCACATATGTCGAGATGCCCCAAGTGCCATGTGAGGAGAGCCACCACCACATAAGTGACATGAGTGACTCCACCATACGTGACATTGAGAGCATTTCCTATGAGAGGATGAGTGTGACCACCACTAGCCCCACACATGAGAGCATGCCACACATCCTATGTGAGGTTGAGCACCATTTGAGTGACTCCACCAACCATATGAGTGAGAGCACCCTTGAGGGAGTGAGTGAGCCACAACACTTAGTGAGTGAGATAGTTGACACGGCATGTGAGACCACTATGATTTCTAACGACTTAACCTCTACTCCTAGTGTGTTTTCTTCTTTGGTGCTAGGTCTCCTACATGACGACGTGCCTACCCTCGACGAGTCCATCCCTCCAAAGGAGACACCGATGGCCATGGAGGACGATGATTCACCCCCCACATGGTTCCATCAAGATGAAGATGACAACGAGACGATCTTCAACACGTCACCTACAACACATGAGCGACGCCCCAAAGGTAACATAGGTGATGATGCTTCTCTTGTCCCACTAGTGGACTCTCTTGACATCGATTGCTCCCATGATGTTGACCCACCTATTCCCATGCTTCATGCTAGTGATACTTCTTCATGCCTTGACTTACCTATTTATGATGAATATGATGATGAGCATGTTGAGTTGCCTAGTTGTGATGCTATGCTTCATAGGATATCTTGTGAAAATTCTATTGGTCACTTCATGTTTGACAATCCATTGAACTTGTCATAGGCTACGAGTGAGATCTCCCATATTGCATCATTTCAATCTCAACATAGTAACTATGCATGCCCCATTAAAATAAGCCCCATTTGCACTTATGGCATAGATGACGAGATGATGGTCATTGGCTTTTGTTTTTCATGTGATGATATTGCCATGCTTCCTTTACATGATTTGCGCAATTCATCTACTATTCCATGCCATGATCACATTGTTCCGAATATGCATTGTTTTGGATGTTGTCAATATTCTCCACGTGATGTTTCTACTCTTGCTCATGAGGAGACCCCCATAGTTTCCTCATACATATTAGGAGATCTTGATGCATTTCATACTTTGCATGATTCCCATGATAGTGTACATCATATGCATTCCATGAATAACAATGCTCTAGATATTTCTCGTGATGCATTACACAATTTGAGTCTCCATTATGCTATACATAATAACAAACCTCTCATGATGGATGACATGTTTCTATATCACGCATCTCATTTATTTGAGCATTGGCTATTTTGTGCTAACCGACACATGCATGTGCGCATCATGATGGATGATGTGTACATATACCATGCACACACAATTTTCTCTTTGTCTTTGTTTTGTGTAGGTACTCATGTATACTCGTCAACCTCTCAATCCCAAGAGTTGACAAAACGAGCTCTTGAGAGCAACGGTGCTTTGGGATCACGTGAAGTGTCCTTACCACCATTCTCTTCGTGCAATGACTACGCGCATCTATTCTACTTGGCTCTCACACGTCTATGGGCTATTTACCACTTGTCACCTTATACCCATTCTAGCGTGTTCACTTTGCATGTTATGCTTGCTTCTATGCCTTTGCCATGCAATTGTGACCCTTGCTTGCATTTACCCATGATTTACCATTATGCTACTTCTATGTTTATTTGCATGCTTGGTGGAGATACTTGTAGCTATTGCCATGATTTCTTTGTGCCCCATGTTATTGATACTTGTTGTGTTGGGAGAGTCACGATGACACATTGTACATATGGCTTCTCACCAATACATTCATGCTATTTTTCTCATATCTTGCTTTCATCCTTGTGATATGTCATGTGCATTATTCATGCCCACTATTTGCACCAATGACATGCTTGCCATGATTCCTCCTAGTATGTTGCATCTTCGCACTACTAGCTTGCGTCACTTGATCACTATGATTGCTTGCTATGTTGCATCACCCATGTTCCACTATTACTTGCTTTCTTGGGTTGATGACATATATGCTCATGCCTCTCACATGATATATCTTGATCATTGTCTCTTGTGTCCATTAGTTGCCTCTTTCATATCCACTTCTATTGAGTGCAACCATACTATGCTTATTGATCTTGGAGACTTTGACACCTTACTTGTGATGCATGCTTGCTTGATTGAGCCTTTTGTACTTGGTTGTTCTTGCATCATATGCCTCCATCCTATGACACGCTCCCTTGTACTTTCTTATGATGAGCATGATGCATACACTTGTTGGGTATCTTACCACTCGAATGATAGGTTTTGCATCTCCGCTAACCTCATTTGTTCTTCCAAGTGTTTGTCATGTTCTTTCATTTTGGAGGATTCACAAGGCGGTGCCGTTATGCGACAACTTGGTCATGTGAAGGCATACACAATGTGCGACACCAACATCTTCGACATTCTCATAAAGGTGAACTCCTTCCCTTTGAGCCACCCTCAAGTACGCATATTGGACGGATCACTCTTTCATTGTTGTTTCCTTCTTGTTGTCTACATGATACATCTCGTGAACGGAGGAGCGACATTGGAGATTGGCTACAGGAACCTTCACATTGAGGAGCGCTCGCACTTATTGGATGCATCTTCGGACTTCCACTCTTGCCACGACTTCGAGCATTGGTACACCAACACCTCCATATTTGTTGATTGTGCTCATACATGTCATGCTCGATGGACATATCATATTCACCACAAGTTTGCACCATATGCATGGATTGACTCACATTATGCTTCTCTTGTTGCATCTATTTCCATGTCATCCATGATATATGAGCTTGTGCATTTCCTTAGCAAATTTGTTGTGATCTTCCTTGATGGCATATTCATACATCATGATCATATTGTCCACCATCAATTGCATGATAGCTTACACATATTGAGCATCCATTGCCATATTCATGCTATTGATGAACCGTCTCTCTATGACATCATTTTGCATCGTGGTTGCATTGCTCATATTCATAACACATTTGTGTACACAATGATTGCTTTTCCTCCCATGAATGCTTTGCATCTCATTCTAGATCAACTTGATAAGCTTCATGCGCTTTGTCACGACCAATCTTGCCGCGCGGATTCATTCTTACATGATGGACACTTTTTGTGCGCTAACCATTGTATTTTCGAGTGTTGCTTGTGTTTGCTCTTTTTGCATGTCTCTCACTCCGGCGACACCTTGGACTACTTGGATTGCGCCATGTCTTCAACTTCGTCCAACTACAAGTCCATCCACGACAACCGTTTCCATGGTGATGACGATCACGATCCGAGGTTGGATCTTTCCCAAGGGGGGGGGAGATGATGCGGAGCATCCCACGTTCATCCCCATGTACGCTCCGACTACTCTCCAAGCCCCAAGGATACATAAGATGAGACCTCGACTATGCGCCACTGGACACAAGGTGAACCCGTTCCTAAATGCTTCCCCTTTCCATTCGTGTGAGACATGGTTGCTACCTAATGCAAGGACACTACGCATGCCTAGGTACCAAGGAGACCCTCTCGGAGATGCTCGGAATGATGGACAAGTCCCCAAGTCCAAGGATGAAGGAGCACGACGAAAAGAACCAGAGAAAGGCTACAGGACCCGGACATCCGGCTCCTGAAGATGTGAACAACAACAGCAGCCCAGCCATCGAAGTGCTACAGGGCCTGGACATCCGGCCAGGCCCCGGACATCTGGCGCCCCTCGACAGCTCGGAAATTCGGCGCCAGCCCGGACATCCGGCGCCCCATCACAGAACGTCCAGAAGCTGGATCAAGCCAGCCCGGACATCCGGCCCAGCGCCCAGACACGGTGTCTCGGGAAAGCCCGGACATCCGGCCCATCGCTCGGACATCCGGCCTCCCCTGCCTGCGTGCAGTGCATCCGGGCCGAGGCCCATGTACCCCTTCGCCCCTTAGACTATATATACTCCCCCTCCACCTACGTTTTAGGGTTAGCGTTGATTTAGCTCAAGTTAGAGATAGAGCTTCGCTCATCCATCGGATCTCCTCCTGGTGAGAGACCGCGACCTCTTCGGAGCAGATCCTATCGGATTCAAGACCCCCCTCGTGGGAAGATCCCCTTGTGGATTCAAGGCCTCCTCGCGGAGAAGATCGGCTACCTTTGTATCCTTACCTTTGTTGACTTTGGATCTCGTGTATCTCTTTGTGTTCTTCGATCTAGCACTTGTGTGACCGATTCCTTGTTGGTTGAGTGTTTTCCCTCGTTCCTCCCCGTGATTTCCCCTTTGTGCTTCCGCGTGTTCTTCGTGATTTCCCGTAGGATCCACTCCAAACGTGAAAGATCGACGCTATAGGGTTCCACCCTACATCAAGAAGGAAGCAAGAACAACGAAGAACACCGAAGAAAAGGGCTAAACCCCTAATGCAGATCTGACGCAGAGGAGATGAACACTTATAGATGCAGAGGGACTGTGGTGGAGCGTCGGCGTTCTCTGGACCAGTCAGGTTGATACAGCGGCCTAAGTTGGCGTAGCAGTGGGGAGGACAGCGGGGACGAGGCTCGATGCGGCAGAGGAGTCGCGAGAGGAAGAAGAAGACGAGAAGGCAAATGGGGGAAAATGAAAGTAGGGTGTTGGACCCTATTTATAAGGAGAAGGATACGAGATGGGCGAGAAAAACAAGGAGGCCAAAGAATGACTATACAGCCACTAGGACGCCTCGATTTTTGGGGATGGTTATTAAGGATAAGGATCTGTTAAGATATATTGAATATTGTGAACATTAATGACGGGTGACGTCATGGCGGGTTACCACAATCGTAGGAGATGACGTCATGGTGGGTTTATGAGATCTCGCACAAACGAAGAAGGAAAGATTTTTTCTAACTGTTTAAGATTAACATGAAACAAGTTCAAATCAATCTAGGGCGTAATGTTGGGGATATGACTATTAGGTATGACCCGCCCAGGAGGGGCCGGGTTATACCTATGGCGGTTCATCAGTATGAATCCCATGAGGATATTGAGGATGGCGGTACATGAAGCATGGGTCCAAGGCCCAAGGGCGACTTAAGGCCCTTAGGGGTAAACCGCCATATGTGTATGACTTATATTGTAAGGCAAGTATAGTTAGTCACCGAGCCGGACACGTTGTCTATGAGCCGACCGGGACTCCGTGAGCCGCTGGGCATCAACCTGTGTATATAAAGGGACGACCCGGCGGCGATTCAGGGCAAGAAACAAGAGATCGAAAGCTAGGTTAAGCGTATTCGCTCCTTGGTAATCGAGACATAAGCACTACCACCTCAAACTGGATAAGGCCGTTACCTTCACCGCAAGGGGCCGAACCAGTATAAACTCATGTGTCCTTTGTCCCGTTTAACCCCTTTAAGTTAACCTAGTTGCAATGGCTCCACGACGAAGTTCTCACACTAGCACATATGCTATGACAATTCCACGACACTATCCCTAGAAAACTTTATGATGAGTGGGAACCTACTATTAAAATTAAGATTAAAGACTATGAATGTTATGCTTTGTGTGATTTGGGTGCTAGTGTTTCCACGATTCCAAAAACTTGGTGTGATGTGCTAGGTTTATGTCAATTTGATGCTTGTTCTTTAAATTGGCATTTTGCAGATTCCACCATTAAGATACTTATGGGAAGGATTATTGATGTTCTTATTGTTGCAAATATGAATTATGTGCCCGTAGATTTAATTGTTCTTGATATAGATTGCAATCCTACATGTCCTATTATTCTTGGTAGACCATTCCTTAGAACGATTGGTGCAATTATTGATATGAAAGAAGGAAATATTAGATTTCAGTTTGTGTTAAGGAAGAGCATTGAACACTTTCCTAGGAAGAAAAATTAAATTGCCTTACGAATCTATTATGAGAGCCACTTATGGATTACATACCAAAGATGGCAGTACCTAGATCTATTCATGTTTTTATGCCTAGCTAGGGGCGTTAAACGATAGCGCTTGTTGGGAGGAAACCCAATTTTATTTTTGTTCTTTACTTTTTCCTGTTGTTTAGTAATAAATAATTCATCTAGCTTCTGTTTAGGTGTGGTTTTATGTTTTAATTAGTGTTTGTGCCAAGTAGAACCTTTGGGAAGACTTGGGTGAAGTCATTGCGATCTTGCTGTAAAAAATAGAAACTTTTAAGCTCACTAGAATAGCTGTCATTTTTAACAGAAGAGTGCCTTTAAGTAGATTCTTTTTGCAGATGATTAATAGAGAAATTCCTCACATCCACCAATTTAGTTCAGAATTTTTAGAGTTACATAAGTATTCGAAAGTTACATATTTCTACAGACTGTTCTGTTTTTGACAGATTCTGTTTTTCGTGTGTTGTTTGCTTATTTTGATGAATCTATGAGTAGTATCAGTGGGTATGAACCATAGAGAAGTTGGCATACAGTAGGTTTAACACCAATATAAGTAAATAATGAGTTCATTATAGTACCTTAAAGTGGTGGTTTATTTTCTTATACTAACAGAGCTCATGAGATTTTCTGTTGAAGTTTTGTGTTGTGAAGTTTTCACGTTTTGGGTAAAGATTTGATGTATTTTGGAATAAGGAGTGGCAAGATCCTAATCTTGGGGATTCCCAAGGCACCCCAAGGTAAAATTCAAGGACAACCAAAATCCGAAGCTTGGGGATGCCCCGGAAGGCATCCCCTCTTTTCTCTTTGTTTATCGGTAACTTTACTTGAGGCTATATTTTTATTCATCACATGATATGGGTTTTGCTTGGAGCGTCTTGTATGATTTGAGTCTTTGCTTGTTAATTTATCAATGTCATTGTTGTACACACCTTTTGGGAGAGACACACATGAATCGGAATTTATTAGAATACTCTATGTGCTTCACTTATATCTTTTGAGCTAGACAATTTTGCTCTAGTGCTTCACTTATATCTTTTTAGAGCACGGTGGTGGTTTTATTTTATAGAAATTATTGATCTCTCATACTTAACTTATATTATTTTGAGAGACTTTTAGAACAGCATGGTAATTTGCTTTGGTTATAAAACTAGTCCTAATATGATAGGCATCCAAGATGGATATAATAAAAACTTTCATACAAAGTGCGTTGAATACTATGAGAAGTTTGATTCTTGATGATTGTTTTGAGATCTGAGGATGGTGATATTAGAGTCATGCTAGTATAGTAATTGTGAATTTGAGAAATACTTGTGTTGAGGTTTGTGCGTAGTGCTTGGTTTCGATGACTTGTAGAGTTTTGCAATAAGTATGTGAGTTCTTTATGACTAATGTTGAGTCCATGGATTAGACGCACTCTCACCCTTCCACCATTGCTAACCTCTCTAGTTCTGTGCAACTTTCGCTGGTATAATAAACCCACCATTTACTTTCCTCAAAACAGCCACCATACCTACCTATTATGGCATTTCCATAGCCATTCCGAGATATATTGCCATGCAACTTTCCACCATCCCGTTTACTATGACACACTTCATCATTGTCATATTGCTTTGCATGATCATGTAGTTTATATCATATTTGTGGCAAAGCCACCATTCATAATTCTTTCTGCATATCACTGTTGATTCATCGCACATCCCGGTACACCACCGGAGGCATTCATATAGAGTAATATTTTGTTCTAAGTATCGAGTTATTAGAGCATTGTCCCGTTTGAGGAAATAAAAAGAAGGCCAATGAAGCCAAACAAAAAAAAGAGAGAAAAAAGAGAGAAGGGGAAATGCTACTATCCTTTTTCCACACTTGTGCTTCAAAGTAGCACCATGATCTTCATGATAGAGAGTCTCTTATTTTTGTCACTTTCATATACTAGTGGGAATTTTCGCTATAGAACTTGGCTTGTATATTCCAATGATGGTCTTCCTCAAAATGTCCTAGGTCTTCGTGAGCAAGCAAGTTGGATGCACACCCACTTATTTTATTTTTGAGCTTTCTTACATTTATAGCTCTAGTACATCCGTTGCATTGCAATCCCTACTCACTCACATTGATATCTATTTATGGGCATCTCCATAGCCCATTAATATGCCTAGTTGATGTGAGACCATCTTCCTTTTTTGTCTTCTCCACAACCACCAATCTATTCCACCTATAGTGCTATGTCCATGGCTCACGCTGAAGTATTACGTGAAAGTTGAAAAAGTTTGAGAACACTAAAGTGTGAAACAATTCCTTGGCTGGAATCAGGGTTGTGCATGATTTGAATATTTTGTGTGACGAAGATGGAGCAGAGCCAAACTATATGATTTTGTAGGGATGAACTTTCTTTGGCCATGTTATTTTGAGAAAACATGATTGCTTTGTTAGTATGCTTGAAGTATTATTATTTTTATGTCAATATTAAACTTTTGTCTTGAATCTTTCGAATCTAAACATTCATGCCACAATAAAGAAAATTACATTGATTAATATGTTAGGTAGCATTCCACTTCAAAAATTCCGTTTTTATCATTTACCTACTCGAGTACAAGTAGCAATTAAGCTTGGGGATGCTTGATACATCTCGAGCGTATCTATAATCTTTTATTGTTCCATGCTATTATATTATCTGTTTTGGATGTTTAATGGGCTTTAATATGCTTTTTTATATTATTTTTGGGACTGACCTACCCGAGGCCCAGTGCCAGTTTTTGTTTTTTTGCCTATTTTTGAGTTTTCCAGAAAAGGAATACCAAACGGAGTCCAAACAGAATGAAACCTTCGCGATGATCTTTCTTGGACCGAAAGCAAACCAGAAGACTTGAAGTTGAAGTCAGAGATGCAACGAGGCATCCATGAGGCAGGAGGGCGCGCCCAGGTTTGTAGGCACGCCCCCACCCTCGTGGGCCCCTCGTAGCTCCACCGACGTACTTCTTTCTCCTATATATACTCTTATACCCTAAAAACATTAGGGGGAGTCACGAAACCACTTTTCCACCGCCGCAACCTTCTGTACCTATGAGATCCCATCTTGGGGCCTTTTCTGGTGATCTGCCGGAGGGGGAATCAATCATGTAGGGCTTCTACATAAACACCATTGCCTCTCCGATGAAGCGTGATTAGTTTACCACAGACCTTTAGGTCCATAGTTATTAACTAGATGGCTTCTTCTCTCTGTTTGATTCTCAATACAAAGTTGTCCTCGATGTTCTTGGAGATCTATTCAGTGTAATACTCATTTGATGTGTGTTTGCCGAGATCCGATGAATTGTGGATTTATGAACAAGATTATCTATGAATATTATTTGGTTCTTCTCTGAATTCTTATATGCATGATTTGATATCTTTGCAAGTCTCTTCGAATTATCAGTTTAGTTTAGCCTACTAGATTGATCTTTCTTGACATGGGAGAAGTGCTTAGCTTTGGGTTCAATCTTGTGGTGTCCTTTCCCAGTGACAGTAGGGGCAGCAAGGCACGTATTGTATTGTTGCATCGAGGATAAAAATATGGGGTTTATATCATATTGCTTGAGTTTATCCCTCTACATCATGTCATCTTGCTTAATGCGTTACTCCGTTCTTATGAACTTAATACTCTAGATGCTTGCTGGATAGCGGTCGATGTGTGGAGTAATAGTAGTAGATGCAGGAAGGGGTCGGTCTACTTGAAATGGACGTGATGCCTATGTTCATGATCATTGCCTTAGATGTCTTTGTAATTATGCGCTTTTCTAGGCAGTAATTTGTTCATCCACCGTAATACATGCTATCTCGAGAGAAGCCACTAGTGAAACCTATGGCCCCCAGGTCTCTTTTCCATTATATTGCATCTCTTTAAATCTCGTTTACTATTTTGCAATTTTTACTTTCCAATCTATACAACAAAAATACCAAAAATATTTACTTTATTATATCTATGAGATCTCACATTTGCGAGTGACCGTGAAGGGATTGACAACCCCTTTATCGCGTTGGTTGCGAGGTTCTTGATTGTTTGTGAAGGTATTCGGTGACTTGTGCGTTGTCTCCTACTGGATTGATACCGTGGTTCTCAAAAACGAGGGAAATACTTACGCGACTTTGCTGCATCACCCTTTCCTCTTCAAGGGAAAAACCAAGGCAAGCTCAAGAGGTAGCACTCACCAACCGAAATTGAGTTGTTTCCGACAGCGTCTCTACCAACAGCTTCAGGAAGTCCTGCCGGGCGATACTTGCCGGAATCAAACTTTCTCCTTTTTCTAGCCATCATTCATGGGGAATAGATGGTTGAGTTAGGTGGAGGAAAAAAGGTCGTGGATCCACAAGGAGCTTTTGCAAAGCACACTTTGACAAGTGATCAACAATGCTGTTCTTCAGACATGGTATGTGCCCTTCTTGCAATCTGTCAAAGTGCTCTTCCAGATTTCTCACCTCCTCTACATATGACTCCGTCAAGGGACATTGGTAATCCTTATTGACTTGCCTCACCATGATCTATGACTCTCCACAGATGATCAATTTCTTGATTCCCAACTCCAAAAAAATTCGGAGTCCGGCAAGGAGCCCCTCATATCCAACAGTGTTGTTGGTGGCCTTCTCCTAGGGAAAATGCATTTGAACCACATACTTGAGATGCTCTCCGGTGGGTGCAACAAGAAGCATGTCCGATCCAGCGCCCTACAATGAGAAAGCATCGTCAAAATACATGATCCACTCTTGAGGCGCCTCCGTGCCGGGGATAATTCTCTCTGGTATTTCTCCATCTAGAGTGGGCGCCCATTCTACAATGAACTCTGCCAATGCTCTGCTCTAAATGGTTGAGGTACTTTCATACTTCAGGCTAAAGCTCGATAGCTCTAGTTCCCATTCAACTATCCTGCCGGTAGCTTTGGAGTTCCTAAGTATGTGCTTGACCTAGCCCCCTGTAACAGGGAGTTGACAAAGTATACTGGCTGCTGCACCACTTTCTTCTTTGCCGCGGTTTTGGGACTGCCTTCTCTAACTTGCTCTGCTTCTCCTTGACTTGTATTTCATCTTGTCGTGACTGATTCTGTTTCATCTTCGGAGGGGGACAGTTGCTATAGCTGCTTCCTCATCCACTTCTCACTGCGCCACCAGCGCTGCACTAACCACTTGATTTGTTGCCCTAACAATAGTAGCATTGGCTCTTGTGGTTTAGGAGCGACTAAGGTGGGAGCGGAGGAAAGGTAGGCTTTCAGGTCTTGCAGCGCTGCTTGTGCCTCCAGGGTCCACTTCATCAGACCCGCCTTCTTCAAGATTTTGAAGAAAGGCAGGGCACGCTCGGCTGACTTGGAAATGAACCTACTCAACGCGACAACACATCCAGTCAAACGCCTCACATCTTTGACAGTCTTGGGCGCTTGAATTTGCTCGATCGCTCTGATTTTGTTGGGGTTGGCTTCTACACCTTGGTGAGATACAAAAAAACCAATGAACTTGCTGGAGGGAACACCAAACACACTTCTCAGGGTTTAGCTTCAAATTGATCTTGCGCAAGTTTGCAAAGGTCTCTTCACAATCTTGAACAAGTGTTGGTTTGTGCTTGGTCTTGACCACCATATCATCCATGTAAGCTTCTACATTCCTATGTAGCTAAGGTTCAAAACAAATTTGTACTGCTCTTGGAAAGGTGGATGATACGTCCATTTCGTATCATGCTTCTATATTGATATTAATTGCATTATGGGTTGTTATTACACATTATGGTAAAATACTTATACCTTTTCTCTCTTATTTTACAAGGTTTACACGAAGAGGGAGAATGCCGGCACTGGAATCCTGGACCAGAAAGGATCAAATTTGAGAGACCTGTTCTGCACAACTCCAAAAGTCCTGAAAATTTACGGAGAATTATTTTGGAATATATAAAAAAATTGGGCGAAGTAGATACCAGAGGGGACCCACCAGGAGGCCACAAGCCTGGGGGCGTGCCCCTAGGGCTTGTGGCCCCCCTGACAAGTCTTTGGTGCCCATCTTCTACTATATGGAGGGTTTTGACCTGGAAAAAATCGTAAGGAAGCTTTCTGGACAAACACCGCTGTCTCGAGGCGGAACCTGGGCAGAAGCAATCTAGGGCTTTGTGATGAGGACATCAATACAATTGTTACACCCACAGCCCCTGCTGCTATACATACTGGACCAATTACTAGAGCTCGTGCACGCCAACTAAATTACCAGGTACTTTCGTTTCTTGGTAATGATTCTAATGTTCATGAGAATATGATGCTGCCTAAATTGGATACATTTGTTTTGCTTACAAATGAAGGGCCTAGCTTGGAGAAGGATGAACATTGGAGCAAGAACAAGCATGGAGATGATGGCATGCGCAAGGGGAACAAGAACGGAGTTACAAGTGATGATTTCAGGACTTTGAAGCCACCATAATGGGTGCATGAAGCCTTGGACGAAATATACAAGATGCCACTTCATAAATTTCGTCCCGAGGCTATTTTAGGTGCTGCGTCACCTTATTATTGGGCCAGGCCCATGTAATTTCGAAATACATAAGTATAGGCTATTTTTAGAGTCCGTATGTGTGGGGAAACAAGAGATAGGGTTGATTTCGGACCCCTCCACCAAGGGCCACGAAATTTCCCCCCTCTTCCTCCATATATACAGCCCTTAGGGCATCGTTTAGACTTTGGGTTTTGTTTAGATTAAAAGTTCGCCATAGCTGCACCTTCGCGTACTTCGTTTCTGTTCAACGACCAGACAAAGGCGTCACAGAACCCCACCTTGATCAATAAAGCTTTCATCTTATATTCGCAATATCCAGATTGCAATCTTAGTTTCTTGCTTGTTCTTCGTTTGCTCGCAGGAAACAGACCCTCGTGGTCAGGTTGATCGTGCTCCGGCGTGGTCAATAACCTCTCGGAGTTGGTTTAGCGATTGCTAAGGCGCGACGTCCTCGCACGTTCGTAGTCGGATCGTCAAAGTCGACTTCCACCAAAGCGAAATCCACCATCTCATCGAAAGACGGGACACCTCGCCTCTATCAAGTGGTATCAGATTTCCAGGTTGCTCGGTGAGATTTTACAGTTTTTCGTAGTTTAGATCGAGTCTGTTCTTCATACCTATAGTCCACGAAAAAGCCACAAAAAAAATTAGGGTTAGTTCATCATATCCGAACCAATCTGAGCCTTTGCATAATCTTTTTAGGGTTTTGCTTTGTTGAATTTGCGGTTGCATCGTCGTGTCTAGTTGCTGGTCTTAGAGTCTAGTCTTTTAGAGTTTCGAGTTCTGGTCATAAGTTGTCACGCCGCCGCCACACCATCATCATCGCCCCTGCCATCTACCACCACCGCTTATCCGCCACCGCTCCGAATCCGTATCCATATACCACCACCAATCCGTGTCCATATACCACCACCGATCCATATCCATATACTACCACCGCTACCACCACCGCTGCCATATACCACCACCATATATCCACCACCAATCCGAGTTCCTTGCTTATTAGGGTTGTTTTCGAGATCCATCTAGTTTCCGATTCGTGTTTCCTTGCCGGAGTAGGTTTCGGAAAAAAAAAAATTGGTCCTATTTAGGCCCAAAATTTTTCGAGATCCATCTAGTCGGGTAGCCACGCTCCGTTTAGGCCCAAAAATTTTCGAAAACGCATTTTTCGAAAAAATTTCTGGCTATCCTATTTTTAGGTGTTTCTGAGTGTTTTGAGACAGGTGCCATTATAGGAAGTTTTTTTTGACCCGTTTCCAGTTTTTGGGTCCGGGCAGTCAAAAAAAAAATTGGTCGAAAAAATTTCGTGCCCATCCTGTCAGTTTGAACTAAGAAGAGTTTTGAGACACTCGCCATTATAGTGATTTTTCGCAAAAAAAAAGAGCGCAAAAAAAAGAGCGCAAAAAAAAGAGCGAAAAAAAAAATCCAGAGTGTGCTTTTCCCTTGTTTACGTGCCGCGCCGTGATTTTGTTAGTGTTCTAGGCTCGCGTCTCTAGCACAGTCTAGCCTAGGACCAGCACAGTACCGTCGTTGAGCGTTTATTCAACTTTGCATCTCTGAATTGATTATTGCTGACCCTTTTTGCTACCATATTATAAGCCTTCCCAGCTCCACATACATCTACGTCGTGCGTTTGACTCTCCCTGGTAATCGCTCTATCCAAGCTTTGAGAGTTTTTGACTACAACGGTTGCCGATCACCGCCTGCTGCTGGGTAAGAACTGGTAAGAATTTGAGATTTGCTTGACGGATTTGTGACACCCACCACCACCACTTGTTCGTAGTCTGTAGGATCATATTCTTGTGTGTTTCTATTGCTGCTAACCATGCCAGGATCACAAGCCGACGAGATTGACTGGGAGAATTTATCGAACAAGGAGCTTCATGATAAGTTTCAGCAAATCATGACTGAACAGGTGCAAGATGTGCTGAACAATTTTGAAGAGGCCATGGAGAAGATCACTGGCCTTGAGAAGACATTCGAAACAAAGCTCGATAACAAGTTTAATGAATTGCTCGCGCGTCTTCCACCACCACCAACCGCCGCACCTAACGCACCTCTCCAACAACAACAACAACGACTACCTCCACGTCGCGAAGCAGACCTCCGCCGAGCAAGCCGTGTTCCTCTTGCGTTTGGCCAAACTGTTGGTGCTGCTGTTGATACTTCTGTGGCTCCTGCTGCTGATGCGGAGGAGGATGATTATGTGGGAGATTATGAGGATGAGGTTGATCAAAATCAACACTACGTGCAGCCACCTGTACCACCACCAGCAGGTCGACCTCAGGTATATATTCGTAATGGTAGGCCTGCACCACCACCTCAGGTACGCGATGATGTCCATATTCCTAAACTGAAATTGAATATTCCACCATTTGAGGGTAGATATGTTCCTGATATATATCTTACTTGGGAGTTAGAAACTGAACAACGATTTACATGTTTACAATATCCTGAGGAGAGACGAGTTGCTGCTGCTGTTTGTGCTTTCACTAGTTTTGCATGCGTATGGTGGTCTGAACATTGTAGATTATATCCTGTTCCAACTACTTGGGCTGCTTTGAAAACTGCTATGCGTACGCGTTGGGTTCCACCATATTATCAACGTGAATTGCTTCAAAAATTGCAGCGTTTAAGACAAGGGAAAAATTCTGTAGAAGAATATTATCAGGAATTACAAACTGGCATGATTAGATATGGTATTGTTGAGGAGAATGAAGCTATGCTTGCACGTTTTCTGGGTGGATTAAATAGAGAGATTCAGACCATTCTAGACTATAAGGAGTATACTAATATCACTCGTTTATTCCATCTTGCTTGTAAAGCTGAACGTGAAGTGCAGGATCGACAAGCATTGGGGCGAACTAACTTTTCTGCAGGCCGACCTTCATCATGGACACCACGTGCATCTTCTACTTCAACTGCACCAGCACCTCCATCCGGTGCCACCTCCAGCCGTGATACAAGAAAACAGGCACAACCACCATTATCTGCCAAGAGCGCACCTGCGGGGCCTGCACAGCGTTCTTCTTCTTCCATGGCATCAACAGGGCACACAAGTGATATTATTTGTCGTCGCTGTAAGGGAGGAGGTCATTATGCGAGGGAATGCAAATCTTCGCGTGTGATGATTGCTACCGCGGATGGTGGATATGAGTCCGCTAGTGACTATGATGAGGAGACATTGGCTCTTATTACACGTGAAGAACATGGTGGAGATGATTCTGATCATGAGACGCAATACATGGCTCCTGAAGACGCTGACAGGTATGAATGTTTAGTTGCTCAACGTGTTTTGAGTGTGCAGGTCACACAAGCTGAGCAAAATCAGAGGCACAATTTGTTCCATACCAAGGGAGTTGTGAAGGAACGTTCTGTGCGCGTCATAATAGACGGAGGGAGCTGCAACAACTTGGCTAGCATGGACATGGTGGAGAAGCTTTCTCTCACCACAAGACCACATCCACATCCTTACTACATCCAATGGTTCAACAACAGCGGCAAGGTTAAGGTAACACGTACTGTTCGTGTGCATTTTAGTATTTCTACATATGCTGATTATGTTGATTGTGATGTGGTACCTATGCAAGCATGTTCCTTATTACTTGGTAGACCTTGGCAATTTGATAAAAATTCTGTACACCATGGTAGAAACAATCACTATACTCTTGTTCATAAGGATAAAAATATTACTTTGCTTCCTATGACTCCTGATTCCATTTTGAAAGATGATATTAATAGAGCTAATAAAGCAAAACAGGAGACGAATAAGAGTGAAAATCAGATTGTGGCAAAAGAATTTGAGCAACAAATGAAGCCTAATAATAAACCATCTAGTGTTGCTTCTGAAATTAAATTGAAAAGTGCATGTTTATTTGCCACCAAATCTGATATTGATGAGCTAGATTTCAGCAAATCTGTTTGCTATGCTTTTGTGTGCAAAGAGGCATTATTTTCATTCGAGGACGTGCCTTCCTCTTTGCCTCCTGCTGTCACTAACATTTTGCAGGAGTTCGCTGATGTCTTTCCACAAGACGTGCCACTGGGATTACCGCCTATTCGAGGGATTGAGCATCAGATTGACTTAATTCCCGGTGCTTCACTACCAAACCGTGCACCATAACGTACCAATCCAGAGGAGACGAAGGAGATTATGCGTCAAGTACAAGAGCTTCTCGACAAAGGTTATATACGCGAATCCCTTAGTCCTTGTGTTGTTCCTATTATTCTAGTGCCGAAAAAGGATGGTACATCGCGTATGTGTGTTGATTGTAGAGGCATTAATAATATTACTATTCGTTATCGTCATCCTATTCCTAGGCTAGATGATATGCTTGATGAATTGAGTGGCTCTACAATATTCTCCAAAGTTGATTTGCGTAGTGGATACCATCAAATTCGTATGAAATTGGGAGATGAATGGAAAACGGCATTTAAAACTAAGTTTGGATTATATGAGTGGTTAGTCATGCCTTTTGGGTTAACTAATGCGCCTAGTACTTTCATGAGACTAATGAACGAAGTTTTACGTGCTTTCATTGGACGATTTGTGGTAGTCTATTTTGATGATATACTGATTTATAGCAAATCTTTGGAAGAACATTTGGAACATTTACGTGCTGTTTTTATTGCTCTACGTGATGCACGTTTGTTTGGTAACCTTGGGAAGTGCACCTTTTGCACCGACCGAGTATCTTTTCTTGGCTATGTTGTTACTCCACAGGGAATTAAAGTTGACAAAGCCAAGATTGAAGCTATTGAGAGTTGGCCGCAGCCCAAAACGGTCACACAAGTGAGGAGTTTTCTTGGCCTCGCTGGATTCTATAGGCGTTTTGTGAGAGATTTCAGCACCATTGCTGCACCTCTCAACGAGCTTACAAAGAAGGATGTGCCTTTTGTTTGGGGTACCACACAGGAAGAAGCCTTCACGGTATTGAAAGATAAGTTGACACATGCTCCTTTACTCCAACTTCCTGATTTTAATAAGACTTTTGAGCTTGAATGTGATGCTAGTGGAATTGGATTAGGAGGTGTGTTATTACAAGATGGCAAACCTGTTGCATACTTTTCTGAAAAATTGAGTGGGCCTAGTCTGAATTATTCTACTTATGATAAAGAATTATATGCTCTTGTTCGGACTTTAGAAACATGGCAACATTATTTATGGCCCAAAGAATTTGTTATACATTCTGATCATGAATCTTTGAAACATATTAAAAGTCAAGCTAAACTGAATCGTAGACATGCTAAATAGGTTGAATTCATTGAGACTTTCCCTTATGTCATTAAACACAAGAAGGGAAAAGAAAATGTTATTGCTGATGCATTGTCTCGTCGCTATACTATGCTTTCACAACTTGACTTCAAAATATTTGGTTTAGAGACCATCAAAGATCAATATATGCATGATGCTGATTTTAAAGATGTAATGCAGAATTGTAAAGAAGGAAGAATGTGGAACAAGTTTGTCGTTAACGATGGATTTGTGTTTCGTGCTAACAAGCTATGCATTCCAGCTAGCTCCGTTCGTCTTTTGTTGTTGCAGGAGGCGCATGGAGGAGGATTAATGGGACACTTTGGCGTGAAGAAGACGCAGGACGTACTTGCTACACATTTCTTTTGGCCAAAGATGAGACGGGATGTTGAGCGTTTTATTGCTCGATGCACTACATGTCAAAAAGCTAAGTCACGACTCAATCCTCATGGTTTATATATGCCTTTGCCTGTACCTAGTGTTCCTTGGGAGGATATATCTATGGACTTTGTTTTAGGTTTACCTCGAACAAAGAAGGGGAGGGATAGCATATTTGTTGTCGTGGATAGATTCTCGAAAATGGCACACTTTATACCATGTCATAAAAGCGATGATGCTGTTAATGTTGCTGATTTGTTCTTTCGTGAAATTATTCGCTTGCATGGTGTGCCAAATACTATTGTTTCAGATCGTGATACTAAATTTCTTAGCCACTTTTGGAGATGTTTATGGGCTAAGTTGGGGACTAAACTGCTTTTTAGTACTACTTGTCACCCCCAAACTGATGGACAAACTGAAGTAGTCAATAGAACGTTGTCTACTATGCTTAGGGCTGTTTTGAAGAATAATAAGAAAATGTGGGAGGAATGCTTGCCTCATATTGAATTTGCTTATAATCGTTCAATGCATTCTACTACTAAGATGTGCCCTTTTGAAGTTGTGTATGGTTTCCTACCTCGTGCACCTATTGATTTGTTGCCTCTTCCATCTTCGGAGAAGGTTAATTTTGATGCTAAACAACGTGCTGAATTAATTTTAAAAATGCATGAGTTAACTAAGGAAAACATTGAGCGTATGAATGCTAAATATAAACTTGCTGGAGATAAGGGTAGAAAACATGTTGTGTTTGCACCTGGAGATCTTGTTTGGTTACATTTGCGTAAGGATAGATTTCCTGATTTGCGCAAATCAAAGCTAATGCCACGTGTTGATGGTCCCTTTAAGGTGTTAGAGAAAATAAATGATAATGCATATAAACTTGAGCTGCCTGCAGATTTTGGGGTTAGTCCCACTTTTAACATTGCAGATTTGAAGCCTTATTTGGGTGAGGAAGATGAACTTCCGTCGAGGACGACTTCATTTCAAGAAGGGGAGGATGATGAGGACATCAATACAATTGTTACAACCACAGCCCCTGCTGCTATACATACTGGACCAATTACTAGAGCTCGTGCACGCCAACTAAATTACCAGGTACTTTCGTTTCTTGGTAATGATTCTAATGTTCATGAGAATATGATGCTGCCTAAATTGGATACATTTGTTTTGCTTACAAATGAAGGGCCTAGCTTGGAGAAGGATGAACATTGGAGCAAGAACAAGCATGGAGATGATGGCATGCGCAAGGGAAACAAGAACGGAGCTACAAGTGATGATTTCAGGACTTTGAAGCCACCATAATGGGTGCATGAAGCCTTGGACGAAATATACAAGATGCCACTTCATAAATTTCGTCCCGAGGCTATTTTAGGTGCTGCGTCACCTTATTATTGGGCCAGGCCCATGTAATTTCGAAATACATAAGTATAGGCTATTTTTAGAGTCCGTATGTGTGGGGAAACAAGAGATAGGGTTGATTTCGGACCCCTCCACCAAGGGCCACGAAATTTCCCCCCCCCCTCTTCCTCCATATATACAGCCCTTAGGGCATCGTTTAGACTTTGGGTTTTGTTTAGATTAAAAGTTCGCCATAGCTGCAACTTCGCGTACTTCGTTTGTGTTCAACGACCAGACAAAGGCGTCACAGAACCCCACCTTGATCAATAAAGCTTTCATCTTATATTCGCAATATCCAGATTGCAATCTCAGTTTCTTGCTTGTTCTTCGTTTGCTCGCAGGAAACAGACCCTCGTGGTCAGGTTGATCGTGCTCCGGCGTGGTCAATAACCTCTCGGAGTTGGTTTAGCGATTGCTAAGGCGCGACGTCCTCGCACGTTCGTAGTCGGATCGTCAAAGTCGACTTCCACCAAAGCGATATCCATCATCTCATCGAAAGACGGGACACCTTTGCCTCTATCATATGTGGATTGTACAAATGTCCCATACACCTGCAATTAGACAAAACACAAAAGTGTGTGAAGTATTTTTGTTCTGGATAACATAAATAGATTATTGAATAGTTTGCACTAGAAATCACCTGACAAATATGCATATATGCAATATTTTTGGTCATATCCAAGGTAGTCATGTCCTCATCAGGATATATCTATGGACTTTGTTTTAGGTTTACCTCGAACAAAGAAGGGGAGGGATAGCATATTTGTTGTCGTGGATAGATTCTCGAAAATGGCACACTTTATACCATGTCATAAAAGCGATGATGCTGTTAATGTTGCTGATTTGTTCTTTCGTGAAATTATTCGCTTGCATGGTGTGCCAAATACTATTGTTTCAGATCGTGATACTAAATTTCTTAGCCACTTTTGGAGATGTTTATGGGCTAAGTTGGGGACTAAACTGCTTTTTAGTACTACTTGTCACCCCCAAACTGATGGACAAACTGAAGTAGTCAATAGAACGTTGTCTACTATGCTTAGGGCTGTTTTGAAGAATAATAAGAAAATGTGGGAGGAATGCTTGCCTCATATTGAATTTGCTTATAATCGTTCATTGCATTCTACTACTAAGATGTGCCCTTTTGATGTTGTGTATGGTTTCCTACCTCGTGCACCTATTGATTTGTTGCCTCGTCCATCTTCAGAGAAGGTTAATTTTGATGCTAAACAACGTGCTGAATTGATTTTAAAAATGCATGAGTTAACTAAGGAAAACATTGAGCGCATGAATGCTAAATATAAACTTGCTGGAGATAAGGGTAGAAAACATGTTGTGTTTGCACCTGGAGATCTTGTTTGGTTACATTTGCGTAAGGATAGATTTCCTGATTTGCGCAAATCAAAGTTAATGCCACGTGCTGATGGTCCCTTTAAGGTGTTAGAGAAAATAAATGATAATGCATATAAACTTGAGCTGCCTGCAGATTTTGGGGTTAGTCCCACTTTTAACATTGCAGATTTGAAGCCTTATTTGGGTGAGGAAGATGAACTTTCGTCGAGGACGACTTCATTTCAAGAAGGGGAGGATGATGAGGACATCAATACAATTGTTACACCCACAGCCCCTGCTGCTATACATACTGGACCAATTACTAGAGCTCGTGCATGCCAACTAAATTACCAGGTACTTTCGTTTCTTGGTAATGATTCTAATGTTCATGAGAATATGATGCTGCCTAAATTGGATACATTTGTTTTGCTTACAAATGAAGGGCCTAGCTTGGAGAAGGATGAACATTGGAGCAAGAACAAGCATGGAGATGATGGCATGCGCAAGGGAAACAATAACGGAGTTACAAGTGATGATTTCAGGACTTTGAAGCCACCATAATGGGTGCATGAAGCCTTGGACGAAATATACAAGATGCCACTTCATAAATTTCGTCCCGAGGCTATTTTAGGTGCTGCGTCACCTTATTATTGGGCCAGGCCCATGTAATTTCGAAATACATAAGTATAGGCTATTTTTAGAGTCCGTATGTGTGGGGAAACAAGAGATAGGGTTGATTTCGGACCCCTCCACCAAGGGCCACGAAATTTCCCCCCTCTTCCTCCATATATACAGCCCTTAGGGCATCGTTTAGACTTTGGGTTTTGTTTAGATTAAAAGTTCGCCATAGCTGCAACTTCGCGTACTTCGTTTGTGTTCAACGACCAGACAAAGGCGTCACAGAACCCCACCTTGATCAATAAAGCTTTCATCTTATATTCGCAATATCCAGATTGCAATCTTAGTTTCTTGCTTGTTCTTCGTTTGCTCGCAGGAAACAGACCCTCGTGGTCAGGTTGATCGTGCTCCGGCGTGGTCAATAACCTCTCGGAGTTGGTTTAGCGATTGCTAAGGCGCGACGTCCTCGCACGTTCGTAGTCGGATCGTCAAAGTCGACTTCCACCAAAGCGAAATCCACCATCTCATCGAAAGACGGGACACCTCGCCTCTATCACTTTGGTGGAGCTATTCTATGAGGGAAACTTCCCTCCTGGAGGGGGAAATCGAAGCCATCGTCATCACCAATGATCCTCTAATCGAGAGAGCGTTAATCTCCATCGACATCTTCACCAGCACCATCTCCTCTCATACCCTAGTTCATCTCCTTTATCTGATCTTTATCTCAAAACCTCAGATTGTTACCTATTGGTTGCTAGTAGTGTTGATTACTCCTTGTAGTTGATGCTAGTTGGTTTATTCGGTGGAAGATCATATATTTAGATCCTTAATGATATTTGATACCCCTCGGATTATGAACATGAATATGATTTGTGAGTAGTTGCATTTGTTCCTGAGGACATGGGAGAAGCCTTGTTATAAGTAATCATGTGAATTTGGTATTCGTTCGATATTTTGATGAGATGTATGTTGTCTCTCCTCTAGTGGTGTTATGTGAACGTGGACTACGTGACACTTCACCATCACTTGGGCCTAGGGAAGTCATTGGGAAGTAATAAGTAGATGGTGGGTTACTAGAGTGACAGAAGCTTAAACCCTAGTTTATGTGTTGCTTCGTAAGGGGCTGATTTGGATCCATATGTTTCATGCTATGGTTTGATTTATCTTAACTCTTCTTACATAGTTGCGGATGCTTGCGGGAGGGGTTAATTATAAGTGGGAGGCTTGTCCAAGTAAGGATAGCACCCAAGCACCGGTCCACCCACATATCAAGTTATCAAAGTAACGAACGCGAATTATACGATCATGATGAAAACTAACTTGACATTAATTCCTATGTGTCCACGGGAGTGCTTTGCTTTATATAAGAGTTTGTCCAGGCTTGTCCTTTGCTAGAATAAGGATTGGGCCACCTTTCTACACCTTTGTTACACTGGTTACTTGTTAGCTGTTACAAATTATCTTATCACAAAACTATCTGTTACCGATAATTTCAGTGCTTGCAGAGAATACCTTGCTGAAAACCGCTTGTCATTTCCTTGTGCTCCTCGTTGGGTTTGACACTCTTACTTATCAAATGGACTATGATAGGTCCCCTATACTTGTGGGTCATCAGTGGATCGAGCGCTTTAACCCGAAAGGCCTACATACAAAGCAGTACATGCCACATGGAGTTATGAACGCGGTTTTCTCTTCATCTTCCTTGGACATGAATATCTGATGGTACCCGGAGTACGCATCCAAAAAGTAAAGTAGATCACACCCAGAAGTGGAGTTTACAATTTGATTGATACGCGGTAGGGGGAAAGGGTCTTTCGGGCATGCCTTGTTCAGGTTTGTGAAGACAATGCAAATCCTTCATTTCCCATTTGCCTTGCGCACTACTACTGGGTTTGCTAACCATGTTGGATGCATCGCTCGTCTGACCAAACCAGCTGCTTCAAGTTTCTTGATCTCCAAGGCAATGAACTGTTGCCGTTCCAAAGCTTGCTTTCTGACGTTCTGCTTGACGGGCCAAAGATGAGGGCAGACAGCAAGGTGGTGCTCGATTACCTCCTTGTGAACACCGGGGATGTTAGATGGTTACCAAGCAAACACATTGACATTTGCCCACAGGAAGACAACGAGCGCGCTTTCCTATTTGTCATCAAGGGTGGTGCTGATGGTGAACGTACCGTCAGCGCCATCATGCCTTTCCAGGACCACCTTCATAGCTGGTGAAGCAACTTTGAGTTTCTTGCTAGCAAAACTTTCCAGTAGATCATCAATAGGTGCCGCACACTCTGAAGAGGCGTGCTTTCTGGAGTCCTTGTCGTCATCTCTGCTAGCCTTCTGTCCCTTCTTTGTTTCCTTGGAGGGAACTGTGGCTTCTGCTGCCTCAGCTACTGCCGCGTCTCAACACATATGATCCACACATATGATTGCATCTTTCTTGTCTAATGGGATGGAAATAATGCCCATCGGCCCTGGCATCTTCAAAGTGTTATAGGCATAGTGGGACGCTGCCATGAATTTTGCTAGAGTTGGATGACCAAGATCCCATTGTAGGGCAAAGGAAGCTCAATGACGTCGAACACAACCCTCTCGGTCCGGTAGTTCAATTACCCGCCAAAGGTCACATGCAAAGTGATCTTCCCCTTGGGTGGGCTCCTGCCGGGATTGATTCCTTGGAATGTACCCATGGCTTTGAGTTCTACATCATGGATCTGCAGTTTGCTGAACACCTTAGGGGAGATCAGATTCAGCCCAGCCCCGCCGTCAACTAGCATCTTTGTGGCCTTGAGGTTGTGGATTGTAGGAGAAACCAACAATGGCAAATACCCTACCATAATAGTGGGGTCAGGGTGCTGCTCTTCGTCAAAGATGATAAGCGTGCGGGACCATCTGAGTGGCCTTTGGGAATCCATAGTTGGCTCCATGGAATTGACTTCACATGCCCATTGCTTGGGTTGTTGGCGAGAGAAGTGCAAAGATGCACCCTCATCAATACACATGGCTTCGGTTGCTTTATGGAATTCTTGCCCGCTGGTTTCTTCTTCATCCCCTTCATCACTCTCACCATCTCCTTCTTTCTTCTCACGGCCTCTAGCAGGTTTTTCCTTTTGCTGCGAGGCCTTTCTGCGGTAGCCCCCTCTTCCTCCACGGCCTTTTCCACCAGCACCCTCTTGATCTTTCTCTCTATGACACTTCTCATACTCATCCTTCTGTTTCTTAACAAACTGCTCGACTTGGTGGCACTCTTGGAGATCGTGGCCCTATGTGCGGTGGATCTTGTAGTATGGCCCATCGGACGTCCCACCTTTCTCCGCCACCACGGCCTCCCAACAATCAGCATGTGTGGCAGCTTCCTTGCCAGGGGCTTCGGTTTTGGCCTTCTTGTCGGGGGCGAGATTGCCAGAACTCTCAACGGCCAATACTAACTTATCTTTTGGTTTCTTGTTGCCCCTTCGGCTTCTCCTCTTTGGGTTAGTGGTCCCGTCGCCATCCTCCGAATGAACCTCGACGCCGTCCTCCTCCCTGGGGAGTCGCCTTCCTTCCTCAGCCCGAGCACTCTTATCCACCAGGGTGTACAACTCATTGACGGTCTTTGATGAGGACATGACTACCTTGGATATGACCAAAAATATTGCATATATGCATATTTGTCAGGTGATTTCTAGTGCAAACTATTCAATAATCTATTTATGTTATCCAGAACAAAAATACTTCACACACTTTTGTGTTTTGTCTAATTGCAGGTGTATGGGACATTTGTACAATCCACATATGAAGATAAGGAAGAAAGAGATGATTATTTGCTGTCCAAAAAGTTCTCTCACGTCACTTTTGGCCCAAGAGAAGATAGAGTCCAAGTCTCTCACGTTCTGGATTCAGATTCGGACTGCACAGACACACCTGACTCAAAACGCACACAAGTTTTTCATACGGACTCCGAATTGGGTGATTCGTTTTTTGTTGGAAACTAAATTTCGTGCACTTTCCAACCCAATTGGAATCACCTTCAAATTCGTCCGGAGCGTTGAGTTGTGGACGAAACAATCTGATGCTGCAGCAGAATCTGAGTCAAACTACAAGTCCAAAGGTGTTACATCACCTCCACTTGGGCCCATTGGCCTTGTACGACCTAGATTTAGTTTTAGGCTGCCTTGGGACGTCCTCCCACCTCCTTGGCCGCCACCCCTTGCTCCTATATAAGTAGATCCATCTAGTAGCTTTTCCTTGGGATTTGTTTAGTTAAAAGTTAGCCATTGCAACTTCGTGTACTTCGTTTGTGTCCAACGACCAGACCAAGACCGCTTACGGATCCCCACCTTTATCAATACTTCATATATACTCGCAATATTCAGATTGCTTTTATCATATTCTTGCTTGTTCTTCGATTGCTTGCAGGAATAGACCTTCGTGGTCAGGTTGATTGTGCTCCGGCGTGATCAATAACCTCTCAGAGTTGGTTTAGCGATTGCTAAGGCGCAACGTCGTGCACGTTTGTAGTCGGATCGTCAAAGTCGTCTCCACCAAATCGATAGTTATCATCTCATCGAAAGATCGGGACACCCCGCCTCTATCAAGTGGTATTAGTTTTCAGGTTGCTCGGTGAGAATTTCCAGTTTTCCTAGATTAGATTTATTTTCTTACCTATTGTCCAAGAAAAAGCCACACAAAAAAAGTTAGATCTGTTCATCCTTTATCCAAGCCAGTCTGAGCCTTTGCAATTTTCTATTCATTGCTTGCATAGTTGAATTATCGGTTGCATCGTCGTGTCAGTTGCTGGTCTTAGCGTCTAGTTCCTTTAGAGTTTCGAGTTCTGTTCACATTAGTCACGCCGCCGCTGCATCATTATGCCTTCCGCTGTCCACCATTCCATCCATTAATTTTCACCACGTGCTACGCACTGTTCATTGTCATAATCATAGTTGAGGTCATTCACATCTTCGCCTGATCCAATCTGCATCTTATCTAGTTTGTCTTGGAAAGAGGGAGAAAAAAAAAGATAGAGGAAAAAAAAGAGAGGAAAAAAAGAAAAAGAGAGAGAAGAAAAAGAAAAAAAAAGCGTGAAAAAAAAAGAGAGAAGAAAAAAAATCGGATCTATCTAGAATCAATCTCGTACCTGAATTCGGATTGGAATCTGTTTTGCGCACTGTTTAGTAAAACAGGTGTATCTTCCTCATACGAAGTCCGTTTTGGCTCCGTGAGTACTCAAATTGAAGCTAGCGACGAGCCGCATCTAAATAGTTTCAGAAGCAAGTTCAATATTTGACACCTCAAAATCGGCTTCTAAATAGGTCGTTTTGCCCTCTGAAGTTCGTGAACACAGCTTGTTCCAATTTTTCAGGCCAGTTTTAGAATTCTTTGACTCCTCATATCAACTCGGAATTGAGTGATTCTTTTTGCATTGGAAAGCTTGAGTTAGTAACATTCTTTGAAAGAATTTATCAGAAAATTGGCTCAAACTTTTAAAGAGGAAAATTGGAGAGAGAGTTGTTGTATATCCTGTTTGGCAGTTGTTTTTCATCATTATCTTTACTGCCGTTGTGATCTTCACTTATATCTTGCTGTCCAGAGCTACTTAGTATCCTTTATTGATGCTAGTTGTGCTACGCCGTGACCTCATTAGTGTTCTAGGCTCGCGTCTCTAGTCCGGTCTAGCCTAGGACCAGCACAGTACCGTCGTTGAGCGTTTATTCAACATTGCATCTTTGAATTGATTATTGCTAATCTTTTGCTACCATATATAGCCAACCCAGCTCCACATATTTCTACACCGTGTATACGTACGCTCCCCTGGCAATCACTTTACTCAATATTCGGAGTTACTTGACACCGCTGGTTGCCGATCACCGCCTGCTGCATGGTAAGAACGTGTAAGACATTGATATTTGCTTTACTGTGAGCGTTTTACCACCACATCCTAGTAGTTATAGGAACATTATTTTTGGGTTTTGTTTCTTGTTCTACTAATCATGACAGGATCCAGAGTCAATTCATGGGCTTCGTCGATCGCGGGAGACGTGCCACCACCTTTGCAAGTACCACAACCGTCACGAGAGGTGCACAAACATCCAAATGCACATGATCAGGTTAATGTATCTATACCACCATTTAATGGCCGTTTTAAACCTGCTTTATATATTGAATGGGAGTTCGACATAAAAAATATATTTGCTTCCCATAATTTCGATGAACATAAAAAGGTTAAGGTTGCGGTTGGTTCTTTCACTGGTTATGCTTTGGTTTGGTGGAGTGAATATTGTCGGTTACACCCTGATTATATACCTACTACTTGGGATGATTTGAAACTTGCCATGCGACATACTTTCGTCCCTGCTTATTATACTCGTGACATGATTAAGAAGTTGCAACACTTAAAACAAGGTAGTGAAACTGTAACAAAATATTATGATGATTTACAAACTACCTTGTTGCATTCCTCTTTAGAAGAAAGTGAAGATGATTTTATGGATATGTTTTGGGGAGGATTAAACCGTGATATTCAAGAGATACTAATTCATGAAGAGTGTTATCCTATGGACCATTTGTTTCATCTTGCTTGCAAAGCTGAACAGGAAATAAAACGACGTGTTGGCCACGAGGAGAACAAGCGCACGGTGCACATTCCAAGAGTTGATATGATTGTTCCTTCAACTACTAGGCATACTATGACAACCACATCCGTTGTTGTCAGGACTACATCACCTCCACCATGTGACACATCGCCCCCGAGAGTGGCTACATCATCTGAGTTGATCATAAGAGGTAATGACAAAGGTACTGATCTTCCATCTCTACATGAGAATGATGAATGCCTTGTCAATTTGAATGCACCATCTGATGAGCTACCCACTACTTTGATCACACCACCTATTTTAGAGGACTACGTTGATAATTTGACTTTGCCATGTGATCAAACAACTGAAATACCAACAATTTTGAGTGCACCCATTGAATTAACTATTGATGCAAAAGAACCAATGTTTAATCATTTTGATATGACCTGTAATCTTGGTGATGATTCTGTGTTGAATGACTTATTGCATGTTTGCTTATTTAAGCATGTTGTAGCATGTAAATTTGATGCAAGTAAGGTTTATTCACCAATGTTGGGATGGTTTAATGATGAACATTGCCAATCTTTTGAAATGAATAAAAGCTTCACTTATATGTGCAAACTGAGTTGCAATATTTTCATGCCTTCTACTTCTTGTGCTAATTTTTTGGCTTTAGATTTTATGAACTATGCAAGTTACTCATCTATTAATGTGTCATATATGCAAAAATCAAGGGAAGTAAAAATGGATGACATATACATATACAACATGTACACCTTGTCTCTTTTGTTAGCCACATTTCAGATTAAGCAACGCCGAGGACGGCTTTATTTTCAAGAAGGGGAGGATGATGAGGACATGACTACCTTGGATATGACCAAAAATATTGCATATATGCATATTTGTCAGGTGATTTCTAGTGCAAACTATTCAATAATCTATTTATGTTATCCAGAACAAAAATACTTCACACACTTTTGTGTTTTGTCTAATTGCAGGTGTATGGGACATTTGTACAATCCACATATGAAGATAAGGAAGAAAGAGATGATTATTTGCTGTCCAAAAAGTTCTCTCACGTCACTTTTGGCCCAAGAGAAGATAGAGTCCAAGTCTCTCACGTTCTGGATTCAGATTCGGACTGCACAGACACACCTGACTCAAAACGCACACAAGTTTTTCATACGGACTCCGAATTGGGTGATTCGTTTTTTGTTGGAAACTAAATTTCGTGCACTTTCCAACCCAATTGGAATCACCTTCAAATTCGTCCGGAGCGTTGAGTTGTGGACGAAACAATCTGATGCTGCAGCAGAATCTGAGTCAAACTACAAGTCCAAAGGTGTTACATCACCTCCACTTGGGCCCATTGGCCTTGTACGACCTAGATTTAGTTTTAGGCTGCCTTGGGATGTCCTCCCACCTCCTTGGCCGCCACCCCTTGCTCCTATATAAGTAGATCCATCTAGTAGCTTTTCCTTGGGATTTGTTTAGTTAAAAGTTAGCCATTGCAACTTCGTGTACTTCGTTTGTGTCCAACGACCAGACCAAGACCGCTTACGGATCCCCACCTTTATCAATACTTCATATATACTCGCAATATTCAGATTGCTTTTATCATATTCTTGCTTGTTCTTCGATTGCTTGCAGGAATAGACCTTCGTGGTCAGGTTGATTGTGCTCCGGCGTGATCAATAACCTCTCAGAGTTGGTTTAGCGATTGCTAAGGCGCAACGTCGTGCACGTTTGTAGTCGGATCGTCAAAGTCGTCTCCACCAAATCGATAGTTATCATCTCATCGAAAGATCGGGACACCCCGCCTCTATCAGTCTTGGGCAGCTAGACATTCATTTTGGAATGTATCCTTCTGTTGCGCACGTTTGAATGGAACACGACAACCACAGCTGCTAGATGTATCTCTGGGATGTTACGATGCACTCGATTGAACCTCTGCATGTACTTCCGTAAGCTTTCCCCTTCCTTTTGTGGAAGGACTTGGAAGTCATTGGGCCGCCCGAGCTCTTGATGGCCACTCAAGAAGGCACCAACAAATTCATTGCACAAGTCAGCCCATGACAAAATGGAGTTCTCTGGCAGGTGCATCAGCCATGACCTCACATTTGGCTTGAGCACCAAAGGGAAGTAGTTGGCGAACACCTTCTCATCCCTGCCCCCGCTGGCCTGAACGGCGATAGTGTAGATGCTCAGAAACTCTGCCGGTTTAGTTTTTCATCGTACTTTTCTGGTAGCTCTAGCTTGAAGACGCGGCTAGATGGCCAGCGGACCTGCCACAACTAACTAGTGAAGGCAGGGCACCCAACCTCGAAAGGTAGGTACCCGCCAGCACTGGGCACGGGCTCATCGTTGTCTAGGACATTGCACCTGTCAGATTGACGGCGTGCCTTACAACGTCTGTCTACAATGACACACAAATCTTCCTTCCGCCGGTCTTCCAGAACTCGTCGTTGATCCTGATCGGTTTGCGGGCCAGACGAGGCCATCGACGTCTCGTCTGGCTCGTCGACACACTGGTCTTCCTGTAGCCGCTCCTAGGTCTAGTGTGATTGAGGGGGTTGCATTGTTAGTGTGCCCCCCTCGACACGGCCACCTGCCCGAGTTGCTGTTCGCGGGTACCGTGGTGGCTCTGCCTGCTGTGATTTTCTAGCTTCAGCAAAGCCGAGCAAACTTTGGATGGTGGCCCACTACTCATCCATTTGATCAGCTTCCGGTGGGGATCTAAGTAGGAGTTGGGCCCGCGCCATGGCTTCCGTAGCCGTTCTCGGCATAGCTGACGAGGCAGACTACAACGTTGCTCGACTCCTAGTAGTTACAGTAGGAGCGTCGCCGCGTTCTTGCCATCGCGGACCGGTCGTCAAGGCAGTTTGGTGACGAGGAGACCGCGCTTGGGAGCCGATAGCCTTACCCGTTGCCTCGTCTTGCCCTTCTTGCTTTTGGCAAGGTGTGCGTCTGGTAGTTGTGCCCGTGGTAGGCGGAACTGGAGGGTTGTGTCTTGCGCTAGAGTGGGTGTCATTGCGACCACTATGCCCGCTGGTTCGGCAGGGCGGTGGGGACTGGTTGCCCTCTCCCTCCTATAGCTTTAGGGTCAAGCTCGGCTAGAGGCTGATGATGGGGCCTGCCTCTGGCGTTTCCTGTCCTAGCTTCGAACGCGGGGGACACAACAATTGCGCCGCCTACGTCGGGCATGTCGCCCATAGTATCCGTCTCACCCAACGCCACCGTGGTGCCTACGACGTCCGCGGCTACGTGCGAGGGGGCCTTCTAAGTAGAATGATGTGTTGTCGTTCCAGATTTATTCTTGGGCGCCAGAAATGAAGAAAATGATGATGAAGATCGACACGCTGTTCACAACTTCGGGTTCGTGCGAGCGATTCCCCCTACCTGGCACGCCAAAGATGTCGTGGGTGGACATGATCACCTATGGGGCCATGAGCCCCTTTGTGTTTCGGCAAGGGGGAGATCACATTGCACAAAGAGCGGAAGCCATGGGGCAGCACGACGACGATGACACTGGTGGTTTTTCCCGAGGTTCGGGCCGCCGTGAGGCCTAAAACCCTACTCCTGCTTCTGGTGGATTGAAGGATGGAATCACAACAACACACAACACTCAAGCCCGGCAGGGTTGCCTCGGGATAGCAGCTACGCCCGTACAAGTGTGAGGGGGTCTGGATCACTTCCTAGGTTGCCTTGGACTTCCTTTTATAGCTAAAGGGTAACCAAAGTGGCAAAACAGTCATTTGTCTATTGATTAGATAGCTAACTGGGCTATCATACCTAATTCTGGCATTTAGGACAAAGTGCATTAAATGCACTTCTAGGTGTCATGTTGAGGATGAAGCCTGGCAAGCATGTCGTGCCGCTTAGTCATCTTCTGCTTATCTATTTGAGATGCCTCTGGATGGGTGTCATATGAGTGTAACATGTCTTCCAATGGGCTGGCACGTGCTTAGTGGAGGGCACTTAATCTCCCGGGGGCTACACACCACATTGACAAGTGATTTGCATTGCGGTGTGGTGGCGCGGTGGCGCCTTGGCGGGATTCCCTGCCCTTGGTGGCCCCAGCAAGCCTGCCGGGGCAGTCTTGGACTTGTCCTTGGGGTGGTCTCGACCTGGCTGGCTCTCCTGGCCGGCAAGGGAGGCCTTCCCAAGGTGATGATTCTGTTGTCTTGTTTTTTGACTTGGTCTTGTTGATCCGCTTCTTGATCTCACAAAGAGCGGTTTCTCTGGCTTGGTCTTGCTTTGTATACTTGTGGTGGGACATGTGATGCCAGAACGCCTGTGTAGGTCTAGTTAACAAGTGCACATGTTTTTTGCATCAGCACTTCATCTCTTTAATTGCCAAGTGCATCGATGGCATGACCACGTGCAAGAGCTATCAAGACTGAGGTGACATCTCTCCTTAACGAGCTTCCTTATGATCGACATGAGACATGACTATTACCTCAATCCAGAATGCTTGTATGCTTAGGTATGAGGAATATCACCGGAGATGCTTGGAATGAAGACCAAGTCATCAAGTACATGGACAAAGGAGCACGTTGGAAGGAACCGCTAAAATTCTATAGTGGTCGGACAGCCAGCCTCTTTCCTGGACATCTGATGCATGGACACCAAAACCACAACATCGGATTAGCAGCCGAAGAGCTACAAGCCCCAGACATCCGGCCCGAGAAGCTCAGACATCCGGCCCCCGCCCGTATATCCAGCCCTGACGGCATCCGAGAGTAACATAAGTTCTACCACTCCTAGCCTAGATATCCGACCATGACCCCAGACATCCGGCTTGTCCCAAATCCCTGGACATTCGGCCCCAAACCCGGACATCCGACACCTACGCGTGCATAAACCGGCCCAAGGGCCATGTATCCCCTCTTCTCCCCTTCTATATCAGGGGCTACTATATAAGGACCCCCACCTCCTTCTAGCTATAGGGGTAGCAAAGTGATAGCTCATTCGAGATTGAGTTGTGCTCATCCACTACCTACTCCCATGGAGTCCAAGGCCTCCATGTGAGATGATCCCCTAGTGGAGTCAAGACCCTAATTCGAAGATCCGCTAAGGATTCAAGACCTCTCTCCTTCAAGGATTCAAGACCCTAATTCGAACATGCGAGCCGTGCTCATCATGGCCCAGGAGTTGCTGGATGCAGGCTGGCGGAAGGGGGACGCGATGCCCTAGTGGAACGGGTCGCCGAGTTGCTGGACGCCGCGTGCCGGGGAGCGGCACAGTTGTACGCCCTACCTATATCACAAGATGTGGCAGGGGTGCACACTCGCCCCCGCCACGACCACGCGCCCTTGGAGCTCCTGGGGGGCCTCTCGGCGTCACCCGTCCTACTCCGACCGCGCTGCCTCAGGGCGACGCAGACCCGAGCGGCCTCCCCTAGGGTCGCGCCGGGGCGCCAGCCCGCGCCCCTCGGGACCTGGAGGTAGGCCCGGAGGACAGTAGCATGGGGCAAACGGGCAGCGACTCGGGCGCAGGCAGCCTAGTGGCCTACGTACCAACCGCGATGGATCTATGATACACGTCAAGGGAGGGCCCTAGCCGGCTCCCCTCACCAGGATGGGTGCTGGAAGCGCATGAAGTCGAGGCTCTCCGTGAGCCGCCCCCGAGCTTCACCAACACCTTCAACGACAACAGTCACTGGGTACAGCCGATGCCTCAGGAGCACGATTACACTAACCATGAACCACAGGTGAACCCAGCCACAGCCGTCGCCAGGGCCTCCATGTTGATGGCCCCATCGCAGGCGGGCGGAGAGCCCTGGGGGCAGCGCGAGGGGAGCCCGGGAGCGGGGCCTCCCCCATGCCGCATGGAGCAAGGCGCAGCATGGAGGTAGGTCCTCTGCCGCGGAAGGCACCAGCGATCCATCGCCCCCCGGCAGAGGGCCTACGGTCATCAAGGGCGCCTCGAGCATCCTCCTTGCCCCTTGGTCTCGTCCTAGTTTCCGGACGCCACAATGGTGGTCGGGGATGGCGCAGGGCGGGCCCTCGTCGGGCGATATGAAGCAAGGCCCCGTGTCTGTGAATGTCACCGCTCGTGACACTCTCACATAATAATGAGTGGGGATGTACACACACCGGAGTCTCCTGAGTGCCACCCTGCGGCCTCACGGGGGCTCCCACCCACATCCAAGTGGAAGCACCATCCTCCGCACTACCCGTCGACATTGCCCCCCCAATGACTATGCCCACATCTAGTGCAAGCACTTAGCTCCCTACTGGTGAGAAGACCAAAATATTAGCTAGGTGCCGGACGCGGCTATTTGCTTTTGCCCCTTTTTTTGTAACCCAATTTGTCGTCTCTTGGAAAGAATTTGGAGTTTCTTGTGCTTATCAAAAGAAAAACGGGGGAAACTTTTCTTGACTCATGCCGTTTCCTTGCTTGATGGCTTCATGTTTAAAAGCAAGGCTCACGCCTGATGTGCCCCCCACCCCCCCGCAAGCGCCCCACGAGCAGGGGATGGGTGTGGTACACGCGCATTGAGCATGTTTGGGCTCGCTCCGAAGATGCTAAGGCCCCTCCCGGGGGTCAGGAATACAGCCACTACGCGCATACCTTGCCGTAAGCCGACAATCGGCTCCTCGCGAGGCACTCTAGGGCAGGTCAGTAGGCTCCTCGGGAGGCCTAAAACCTCCCGAGCCCGCGGCAGGCTCTCCTCGGGGAAGAACGCAACTATGGCATCAGGACCTGCTCGAGACCCGCAGAACCAAAGATAAGTCGCAATAATTACCCCACTCGGGAACCCGCAGGCTCGTTGGGAGACACTCCAGGCCCTACTTCAAAAGCATTTCATCATTCCATACATCGTAAGTCCCCCCTTTTAAAAAATGCTCTCACGCCCCACAAGCCTATGTTTGGAGTTTCTTTTCATATAGGTCAAAGCAAAGAAGAAACACATGCCTAGTTGGATGTGTCGTCTTCACCATCTCCCTCCGCGCTGTCATGATCCTCCTCCTCATCCTCGCTACCTGCACCGTCTCCTTCAGTCGCAATCATGGCCGCGCCATCCTCGGGAGCAAACTCCGCTACTAGGGCATCCACATGATCATACACCTGATAGAGGCGAGGGTCCCGATCTTTCGATGAGATGATGGATATCGCTTTGGTGGAAGTCGACTTTGACGATCCGACTACGAACGTGCGAGGACGTCGCGCCTTAGCAATCGCTAAACCAACTCCGAGAGGTTATTGACCACGCCGGAGCACGATCAACCTGACCACGAGGGTCTGTTTCCTGCGAGCAAACGAAGAACAAGCAAGAAACTAAGATTGCAATCCGGATATCGCGAATATAAGATGAAAGCTTTATTGATCAAGGTGGGGTTCTGTGACGCCTTTGTCTGGTCGTTGAACACAAACGAAGTACGCGAAGTTGCAGCTATGGCGAACTTTTAATCTAAACAAAACCCAAAGTCTAAACGATGCCCTAAGGGCTGTATATATGGAGGAAGAGGGGGGGAATTTCGTGGCCCTTGGTGGAGGGGTCCGAAATCAACCCTAACTCTTGTTTCCCCACACATACGGACTCTAAAAATAGCCTATACTTATGTATTTCGAAATTACATGGGCCTGGCCCAATAATAAGGTGACGCAGCACCTAAAATAGCCTCGGGACGAAATTTATGAAGTGGCATCTTGTATATTTCGTCCAAGGCTTCATGCACCCATTATGGTGGCTTCAAAGTCCTGAAATCATCACTTGTAACTCCGTTCTTGTTCCCCTTGCGCATGCCATCATCTCCATGCTTGTTCTTGCTCCAATGTTCATCCTTCTCCAAGCTAGGCCCTTCATTTGTAAGCAAAACAAATGTATCCAATTTAGGCAGCATCATATTCTCATGAATATTAGAATCATTACCAAGAAACGAAAGTACCTGGTAATTTAGTTGGCGTGCACGAGCTCTAGTAATTGGTCCAGTATGTATAGCAGCAGGGGCTGTGGGTGTAACAATTGTATTGATGTCCTCATCAAATTGCTTCAAAAATTGCAGCGTTTAAGACAAGGGAAAAATTCTGTAGAAGAATATTATCAGGAATTACAAACTGGCATGATTAGATGTGGTATTGTTGAGGAGAATGAAGCTATGCTTGCACATTTTCTGGGTGGATTAAATAGAGAGATTCAGACCATTTTAGACTATAAGGAGTATACTAATATCACTCGTTTATTCCATCTTGCTTGTAAAGCTGAACGTGAAGTGCAGGATCGACAAGCATTGGGGCGAACTAACTTTTCTGCAGGCCGACCTTCATCATGGACACCACGTGCATCTTCTACTTCAACTGCACCAGCACCTCCATCCGGTGCCACCTCCAGCCGTGATACAAGAAAACAGGCACAACCACCATTATCTGCCAAGAGCGCACCTGCGGGGCCTGCACAGCGTTCTTCTTCTTCCATGGCATCAACAGGGCACACAAGTGATATTATTTGTCGTCGTTGTAAGGGAGGAGGTCATTATGCGAGAGAATGCAAATCTCCGCGTGTGATGATTGCTATCGCGGATGGTGGATATGAGTCCGCTAGTGACTATGATGAGGAGACTTTGGCTCTTATTACACGTGAAGAACATGGTGGAGATGATTCTGATCATGAGACGCAATACATGGCTCCTGAAGACGCTGACAGGTATGAATGTTTAGTTGCTCAACGTGTTTTGAGTGTGCAGGTCACACAAGCTGAGCAAAATCAGAGGCACAATTTGTTCCATACCAAGGGAGTTGTGAAGGAACGTTCTGTGCGCGTCATCATAGACGGAGGGAGCTGCAACAACTTGGCTAGCATGGAGATGGTGGAAAAGCTTTCTCTCACCACAAGACCACATCCCCATCCTTACTACATCCAATGGTTCAACAACAGCGGCAAGGTTAAGGTAACACGTACTGTTCGTGTGCATTTTAGTATCTCTACATATGCTGATTATGTTGATTGTGATGTGGTACCTATGCAAGCATGTTCCTTATTACTTGGTAGACCATGGCAATTTGATAAAAATTCTGTACACCATGGTAGAAACAATCACTATACTCTTGTTCATAAGGATAAAAATATTACTTTGCTTCCTATGACTCCTGATTCCATTTTGAAAGATGATATTAATAGAGCTAATAAAGCAAAACAGGAGACGAATAAGAGTGAAAATCAGATTGTGGCAAAAGAATTTGAGCAACAAATGAAGCCTAATAATAAACCATCTAGTGTTGCTTCTGAAATTAAATTGAAAAGTGCATGTTTATTTGCCACCAAATCTGATATTGATGAGCTAGATTTCAGCAAATTTGTTTGCTATGCTTTTGTGTGCAAAGAGGCATTATTTTCATTCGAGGACGTGTGATAGAGGCGGGGGTGTCCCGATCTTTCGATGAGATGGTAACTATTGATTTGGTGGAGACGACTTTGATGATCCGACTACAAACGTGCACGACATTGCGCCTTAGCAATCGCTAAACCAATCTCCAGAGGTTATTGACCACGCCGGTGCACGATCAACCTGACCACGAAGGTCTATTCCTGCAAGCAATCGAAGAACGAGCAAGAATATGATAAAAGCAATCTGAATATTGCAAATATGTATGAAGTATTGATAAAGGTGGGGATCCGAAAGCGGTCTTGGTCTGGTCGTTGGACACAAACGAAGTACACGAAGTTGCGTTGGCTAACTTTTAACTAAACAAATCCCAAGGAAAAGCTACTAGATGGATCTACTTATATAGGAGCAAGGGGTGGCGGCCAAGGAGGTGGGAGGACGTCCCAAGGCAGCCTAAAACTAAATCTAGGTCGTACAAGGCCAATGGGCCCAAGTGGAGGTGATGTAACACCTTTGGACTTGTAGTTTGACTCGGATTCTGCTGCAGCATCAGATTGTTTTGTCCACAACTCAACGCTCCGGACGAATTTGATGGTGATTCCAATTGGGTTGGAAAGTGCACGAAATCTAGTTTCCAACAAAAAAAGAATCACCCAATTCGGAGTCCGTATGAAAAACTTGTGTGCGTTTTGAGTCAGGTGTGTCTGTGCAGTCCGAATCTGAATCCAGAACGTGAGAGACTTGGACTCTATCTTCTCTTGGGCCAAAAGTGACGTGAGAGAACTTTTTGGACAGCAAATAAACATCTCTTTCTTCCTTATCTTCATATGTGGATTGTACAAATGTCCCATACACCTGCAATTAGACAAAACACAAAAGTGTGTGAAGTATTTTTGTTCTGGATAACATAAATAGATTATTGAATAGTTTGCACTAGAAATCACCTGACAAATATGCATATATGCAATATTTTTGGTCATATCCAAGGTAGTCATGTCCTCATCACGATTATAAGCAAATTCAATATGAGGCAAGCATTCCTCCCACATTTTCTTATTATTCTTCAAAACAGCCCTAAGCATAGTAGACAACGTTCTATTGACTACTTCAGTTTGTCCATCAGTTTGGGGGTGACAAGTAGTACTAAAAAGCAGTTTAGTCCCCAACTTAGCCCATAAACATCTCCAAAAGTGGCTAAGAAATTTAGTATCACGATCTGAAACAATAGTATTTGGCACACCATGCAAGCGAATAATTTCACGAAAGAACAAATCAGCAACATTAACAGCATCATCGCTTTTATGACATGGTATAAAGTGTGCCATTTTCGAGAATCTATCCACGACAACAAATATGCTATCCCTCCCCTTCTTTGTTCGAGGTAAACCTAAAACAAAGTCCATAGATATATCCTCCCAAGGAACACTAGGTACAAGCAAAGGCATATATAAACCATGAGGATTGAGTCGTGACTTAGCTTTTTGACATGTAGTGCATCGAGCAATAAAACGCTCAACATCCCGTCTCATCTTTGGCCAAAAGAAATGTGTAGCAAGTACGTCCTCCGTCTTCTTCACGCCAAAGTGTCCCATTAATCCTCCTCCATGCGCCTCCTGCAACAACAAAAGACGAACGGAGCTAGCTGGAATGCATAGCTTGTTAGCACGAAACACAAATCCATCGTTAACGAGAAACTTGTTCCACATTCTTCCTTCTTTACAATTCTGCATTACATCTTTAAAATCAGCATCATGCACATATTGATCTTTGATGGTCTCCAAACCAAATATTTTGAAGTCAAGTTGTGAAAGCATAGTCTAGCGGCGAGACAATGCATCAGCAATAACATTTTCTTTTCCCTTCTTGTGTTTAATGACATAAGGGAAAGTCTCAATGAATTCAACCCATTTAGCATGTCTACGATTCAGTTTAGCTTGACTTTTAATATGTTTCAAAGATTCATGATCAGAATGTATAACAAATTCTTTGGGCCATAAATAATGTTGCCATGTTTCTAAAGTCCGAACAAGAGCATATAATTCTTTATCATAAGTAGAATAATTCAGACTAGGCCCACTCAATTTTTCAGAAAAGTATGCAACAGGTTTGCCATCTTGTAATAACACACCTCCTAATCCAATTCCACTAGCATCACATTCAAGCTCAAAAGTCTTATTAAAATCAGGAAGTTGGAGTAAAGGAGCATGTGTCAACTTATCTTTCAATACCGTGAAGGCTTCTTCCTGTGCGGTACCCCAAAGAAAAGGCACATCTTTCTTTATAAGCTCATTGAGAGGTGCAGCAATGGTGCTGAAATCTCTCACAAAACGCCTATAGAATCCAGCGAGGCCAAGAAAACTCCTCACTTGTGTGACCGTTTTGGGCTGCGGCCAACTCTCAATAGCTTCAATCTTGGCTTTATCAACTTCAATTCCCTGTGGAGTAACAACATAGCCAAGAAAAGATACTCGGTCGGTGCAAAAGGTGCACTTCCCAAGGTTACCAAACAAACGTGCATCACGTAGAGCAATAAAAACAACACGTAAATGTTCCAAATGTTCTTCCAAAGATCTGCTATAAATCAATATGTCATCAAAGTAAACTACCACAAATCGTCCAATGAAAGCACGTAAAACTTCGTTCATTAATCTCATGAAAGTACTAGGTGCATTAGTTAACCCAAAAGGCATGACTAACCACTCATATAATCCAAACTTAGTTTTGAATGCTGTTTTCCATTCATATCCCAATTTCATACGAATTTGATGGTATCCACTACGCAAATCAACTTTGGAGAATATTGTAGAGCCACTCAATTCATCAAGCATATCATCTAGCCTAGGAATAGGATGACGATAACGAATAGTAATTGATAGAGGCAAAGGTGTCCCGTCTTTCGATGAGATGGTGGATTTCGATTTGGTGGAAGTCGACTTTGACGATCCGACTATGAACGTGCGAGGACGTCGCGCCTTAGCAATCGCTAAACCAACTCCGAGAGGTTATTGACCACGCCGGGGCACGATCAACCTAACCACGAGGGTCTGTTTCCTGCGAGCAAACGAAGAACAAGCAAGAAACTAAGATTGCAATCTGGATATTGCGAATATAAGATGAAAGCTTTATTGATCAAGGTGGGGTTCTGTGACGCCTTTGTCTGGTCGTTGAACACAAACGAAGTACGCGAAGTTGCAGCTATGGCGAACTTTTAATCTAAACAAAACCCAAAGTCTAAACGATGCCCTAAGGGCTGTATATATGGAGGAAGAGGGGGGAATTTCGTGGCCCTTGGTGGAGGGGTCCGAAATCAACCCTATCTCTTGTTTCCCCACACATACGGACTCTAAAAATAGCCTATACTTATGTATTTCGAAATTACATGGGCCTGACCCAATAATAAGGTGACGCAGCACCTAAAATAGCCTCGGGACGAAATTTATGAAGTGGCATCTTGTATATTTCGTCCAAGGCTTCATGCACCCATTATGGTGGCTTCAAAGTCCTGAAATCATCACTTGTAACTCCGTTCTTGTTTCCCTTGCGCATGCCATCATCTCCATGCTTGTTCTTGCTCCAATGTTCATCCTTCTCCAAGCTAGGCCCTTCATTTGTAAGCAAAACAAATGTATCCAATTTAGGCAGCATCATATTCTCATGAACATTAGAATCATTACCACGAAACGAAAGTACCTGGTAATTTAGTTGGCGTGCACGAGCTCTAGTAATTGGTCCAGTATGTATAGCAGCAGGGGCTGTGGGTGTAACAATTGTATTGATGTCCTCATCATCCTCCCCTTCTTGAAATGAAGTCGTCCTCGACGGAAGTTCATCTTCCTCACCCAAATAAGGCTTCAAATCTGCAATGTTAAAAGTGGGACTAACCCCAAAATCTGCAGGCAGCTCAAGTTTATATGCATTATCATTTATTTTCTCTAACACCTTAAAGGGACCATCAGCACGTGGCATTAACTTTGATTTGCGCAAATCAGGAAATCTATCCTTACGCAAATGTAACCAAACAAGATCTCCAGGTGCAAACACAACATGTTTTCTACCCTTATCTCCAGCAAGTTTATATTTAGCATTCATGCGCTCAATGTTTTCCTTAGTTAACTCATGCATTTTTAAATCAATTCAGCACGTTGTTTAGCATCAAAATTAACCTTCTCCGAAGATGGAAGAGGCAACAAATCAATAGGTGCACGAGGTAGGAAACCATACACAACTTCAAAAGGGCACATCTTAGTAGTAGAATGCAATGAACGATTATAAGCAAATTCAATATGAGGCAAGCATTCCTCCCACATTTTCTTATTATTCTTCAAAACAGCCCTAAGCATAGTAGACAACGTTCTATTGACTACTTCAGTTTGTCCATCAGTTTGGGGGTGACAAGTAGTACTAAAAAGCAGTTTAGTCCCCAACTTAGCCCATAAACATCTCCAAAAGTGGCTAAGAAATTTAGTATCACGATCTGAAACAATAGTATTTGGCACACCATGCAAGCGAATAATTTCACGAAAGAACAAATCAGCAACATTAACAGCATCATCGCTTTTATGACATGGTATAAAGTGTGCCATTTTCAAGAATCTATCCACGACAACAAATATGCTATCCCTCCCCTTCTTTGTTCGAGGTAAACCTAAAACAAAGTCCATAGATATATCCTCCCAAGGAACACTAGGTACAGGCAAAGGCATATATAAACCATGAGGATTGAGTCGTGACTTAGCTTTTTGACATGTAGTGCATCGAGCAATAAAACGCGCAACATCCCGTCTCATCTTTGGCCAAAAGAAATGTGTAGCAAGTACGTCCTCCGTCTTCTTCACGCCAAAGTGTCCCATTAATCCTCCTCCATGCGCCTCCTGCAACAACAAAAGACGAACGGAGCTAGCTGGAATGCATAGCTTGTTAGCACGAAACACAAATCCATCGTTAACGACAAACTTGTTCCACATTCTTCCTTCTTTACAATTCTGCATTACATCTTTAAAATCAGCATCATGCACATATTGATCTTTGATGGTCTCCAAACCAAATATTTTGAAGTCAAGTTGTGAAAGCATAGTATAGCGACGAGACAATGCATCAGCAATAACATTTTCTTTTCCCTTCTTGTGTTTAATGACATAAGGGAAAGTCTCAATGAATTCAACCAATTTAGCATGTCTACGATTCAGTTTAGCTTGACTTTTAATATGTTTCAAAGATTCATGATCAGAATGTATAACAAATTCTTTGGGCCATAAATAATGTTGCCATGTTTCTAAAGTCCGAACAAGAGCATATAATTCTTTATCATAAGTAGAATAATTCAGACTAGGCCCACTCAATTTTTTAGAAAAGTATGCAACAGGTTTGCCATCTTGTAATAACACACCTCCTAATCCAATTCCACTAGCATCACATTCAAGCTCAAAAGTCTTATTAAAATCAGGAAGTTGGAGTAAAGGAGCATGTGTCAACTTATCTTTCAATACCGTGAAGGCTTCTTCCTATGCGGTACCCCAAAGAAAAGGCACATCTTTCTTTGTAAGCTCATTGAGAGGTGCAGCAATGGTGCTGAAATCTCTCACAAAACGCCTATAGAATCCAGCGAGGCCAAGAAAACTCCTCACTTGTGTGACCGTTTTGGGCTGCGGCCAACTCTCAATAGCTTCAATCTTGGCTTTATCAACTTCAATTCCCTGTGGAGTAACAACATAGCCAAGAAAAGATACTCGGTCGGTGCAAAAGGTGCACTTCCCAAGGTTACCAAACAAACGTGCATCACGTAGAGCAATAAAAACAGCACGTAAATGTTCCAAATGTTCTTCCAAAGATCTGCTATAAATCAATATGTCATCAAAGTAAACTACCACAAATCGTCCAATGAAAGCACGTAAAACTTGGTTCATTAATCTCGTGAAAGTACTAGGTGCATTAGTTAACCCAAAAGGCATGACTAACCACTCATATAATCCAAACTTAGTTTTAAATGCTGTTTTCCATTCATCTCCCAATTTCATACGAATTTGATGGTAGCCACTACGCAAATCAACTTTGGAGAATATTGTAGAGCCACTCAATTCATCAAGCATATCATCTAGCCTAGGAATAGGATGACGATAACGAATAGTAATATTATTAATGCCTCTACAATCAACACACATACGTGATGTACCATCCTTTTTCGGCACTAGAATAATAGGAACAACACAAGGACTAAGGGATTCGCGTATATAACCTTTGTCGAGAAGCTCTTGTACTTGACGCATAATCTCCTTCGTCTCCTCTGGATTGGTACGGTATGGTGCACGGTTTGGCAGTGAAGCACCGCGAATTAAGTCAATCTGATGCTCAATCCCTCGAATAGGCAGTAATCCCGGTGGCACGTCTTGTGGAAAAACGTCAGCGAACTCCTACAAAATGTTAGTGACAGCAGGAGGCAAAGAGGAAGGCACGTCCTCAAATGAAAATAATGCCTCTTTGCACACAAAAGCATAGCAAACAGATTTGCTGAAATCTAGCTCATCAATATCAGATTTGGTGGCAAATAAACATGCACTTTTCAATTTAATTTCAGAAGCAACACTAGATGGTTTATTATTAGGCTTCATTTGTTGCTCAAATTCTTTTGCCACAATCTGATTTTCACTCTTATTCTTCTCCTGTTTTGCTTTATTAGCTCTATTAAAATCATCTTTCAAAATGGAATCAGGAGTCATAGGAAGCAAAGTAATATTTTTATCCTTATGAACAAGAGTATAGTGATTGTTTCTACCATGGTGTACAGAATTTTTATCAAATTGCCATGGTCTACCAAGTAATAAGGAACATGCTTGCATAGGTACCAGATCACAATCAACATAATCAGCATATGTAGAGATACTAAAATGCACACGAACAGTACGTGTTACCTTAACCTTGCCGCTGTTGTTGAACCATTGGATGTAGTAAGGATGTGGATGTGGTCTTGTGGTGAGAGAAAGCTTCTCCACCATCTCCATGCTAGCCAAGTTGTTGCAGCTCCCTCCGTCTATTATGACGCGCACAGAACGTTCCTTCACAACTCCCTTGGTATGGAACAAATTGTGCCTCTGATTTTGCTCAGCTTGTGTGACCTGCACACTCAAAACACGTTGAGCAACTAAACATTCATACCTGTCAGCGTCTTCAGGAGCCATGTATTGCGTCTCATGATCAGAATCATCTCCACCATGTTCTTCACGTGTAATAAGAGCCAACGTCTCCTCATCATAGTCACTAGCGGACTCATATCCACCATCCGCGGTAGCAATCATCACACGCGGAGATTTGCATTCCCTCGCATAATGACCTCCTCCCTTACAACAACGACAAATAATATCACTTGTGTGCCCTGTTGATGCCATGGAAGAAGAAGAACGCTGTGCAGGCCCCGCAGGTGCGCTCTTGGCAGATAATGGTGGTTGTGCCTGTTTTCTTGTATCACGGCTGGAGGTGGCACCGGATGGAGGTGCTGGTGCAGTTGAAGTAGAAGATGCACGTGGTGTCCATGATGAAGGTCGGCCTGCAGAAAAGTTAGTTCGCCCCAATGCTTGTCGATCCTGCACTTCACGTTCAGCTTTACAAGCAAGATGGAATAAACGAGTGATATTAGTATACTCCTTATAGTCTAGAATGGTCTGAATCTCTCTATTTAATCCACCCAGAAAACGTGCAAGCATAACTTCATTCTCCTCAACAATACCACATCTAATCATGCCAGTTTGTAATTCCTGATAATATTCTTCTACAGAATTTTTCCCGAACGGAGCGTGGCTACCCGACTCTTTTTCCGAAACCTACTCCGGCAAGGAAACACGAATCGGAATCTAGATTGATCCCGAAAACAAACCTAATAAGCAAGGAACTCGGATTGGTGGTGGATATATGGTGGTGGTATATGGCAGCGGTGGTAGTATTTGGATATGGATCGGTGGTGGTATATGGACACGGATTGGTGGTGGTATATGGATACGGATTCGGAGCGGTGGTGGTAGATGGCAGGGGCAATGATGATGGTGCGGCGACGGCGTGACAACTTGTGAACAGAACTCGAAACTCTAAAAGACTAGACGCTAAGACCAGCAACTGAACACGACGATGCAACCGCAAATTCAACAAAGCAAATACAGAAAAGATTATGCAAGGCTCAGATTGGTTCGGATGGGATGAACTAACCCTAATTTTTTTTTTGGCTTTTTCGTGGACTATAGGTATGAAGAACAGACTCGATCTAAACTACGAAAAACTGTAAAATCTCACCGAGCAACCTGGAAATCTGATACCACTTGATAGAGGCGAGGGTCCCGATCTTTCGATGAGATGATGGATATCGCTTTGGTGGAAGTCGACTTTGACGATCCGACTACGAACGTGCGAGGACGTCGCGCCTTAGCAATCGCTAAACCAACTCCGAGAGGTTATTGACCACGCCGGAGCACGATCAACCTGACCACGAGGGTCTGTTTCCTGCGAGCAAACGAAGAACAAGCAAGAAACTAAGATTGCAATCCGGATATCGCGAATATAAGATGAAAGCTTTATTGATCAAGGTGGGGTTCTGTGACGCCTTTGTCTGGTCGTTGAACACAAACGAAGTACGCGAAGTTGCAGCTATGGCGAACTTTTAATCTAAACAAAACCCAAAGTCTAAACGATGCCCTAAGGGCTGTATATATGGAGGAAGAGGGGGGGAATTTCGTGGCCCTTGGTGGAGGGGTCCGAAATCAACCCTATCTCTTGTTTCCCCACACATACGGACTCTAAAAATAGCCTATACTTATGTATTTCGAAATTACATGGGCCTGGCCCAATAATAAGGTGACGCAGCACCTAAAATAGCCTCGGGACGAAATTTATGAAGTGGCATCTTGTATATTTCGTCCAAGGCTTCATGCACCCAATATGGTGGCTTCAAAGTCCTGAAATCATCACTTGTAACTCCGTTCTTGTTTCCCTTGCGCATGCCATCATCTCCATGCTTGTTCTTGCTCCAATGTTCATCCTTCTCCAAGCTAGGCCCTTCATTTGTAAGCAAAACAAATGTATCCAATTTAGGCAGCATCATATTCTCATGAACATTAGAATCATTACCAAGAAACGAAAGTACCTGGTAATTTAGTTGGCGTGCACGAGCTCTAGTAATTGGTCCAGTATGTATAGCAGCAGGGGCTGTGGGTGTAACAATTGTATTGATGTCCTCATCATCCTCCCCTTCTTGAAATGAAGTCGTCCTCGACGGAAGTTCATCTTCCTCACCCAAATAAGGCTTCAAATCTGCAATGTTAAAAGTGGGACTAACCCCAAAATTTGCAGGCAGCTCAAGTTTATATGCATTATCATTTATTTTCTCTAACACCTTAAAGGGACCATCAGCACGTGGCATTAACTTTGATTTGCGCAAATCAGGAAATCTATCCTTACGCAAATGTAACCAAACAAGATCTCCAGGTGCAAACACAACATGTTTTCTGTGGCTCCTGCAATGGCTCTGATACCACTTGATAGAGGCAAAGGTGTCCCGTCTTTCGATGAGATGGTGGATTTCGCTTTGGTGGTATATGGATACGGATTCGAAGCGGTGGCGGATAAGCGGTGGTGGTAGATGGCAGGGGTGATGATGATGGTGCGGCGGCGGCGTGACAACTTATGACCAGAACTCGAAACTCTAAAAGACTAGACTCTAAGACCAGCAACTAGACACGACGATGCAACCGCAAATTCAACAAAGCAAAACCCTAAAAAGATTATGCAAAGGCTCAGATTGGTTCGGATATGATGAACTAACCCTAATTTTTTTTTTGTGGCTTTTTCGTGGACTGTAGGTATGAAGAACAGACTCGATCTAAACTACAAAAAACTCTAAAATCTCACCGAGCAACCTGGAACTCTGATACCACTTGATAGAGGCAAAGGTGTCCCGTCTTTCGATGAGATGGTGGATTTCGCTTTGGTGGAAGTCGACTTTGACGATCCGACTACGAACGTGCGAGGACGTCGCGCCTTAGCAATCGCTAAACCAACTCCGAGAGGTTATTGACCACGCCGGAGCACGATCAACCTGACCACGAAGGTCTGTTTCCTGCGAGCAAACGAAGAACAAGCAAGAAACTAAGATTGCAATCTGGATATTGCGAATATAAGATGAAAGCTTTATTGATCAAGGTGGGGTTCTGTGACGCCTTTGTCTGGTCGTTGAACACAAACGAAGTACGCGAAGTTGCAGCTATGGCGAACTTTTAATCTAAACAAAACCCAAAGTCTAAACGATGCCCTAAGGGCTGTATATATGGAGGAAGAGGGGGGGAATTTCGTGGCCCTTGGTGGAGGGGGCCGAAATCAACCCTATCTCTTGTTTCCCCACACATACGGACTCTAAAAATAGCCTATACTTATGTATTTCGAAATTACATGGGCCTGGCCCAATAATAAGGTGACGCAGCACCTAAAATAGCCTCGGGACGAAATTTATGAAGTGGCGTCTTGTATATTTCGTCCAAGGCTTCATGCACCCATTATGGTGGCTTCAACGTCCTGAAATCATCACTTGTAACTCCGTTCTTGTTTCCCTTGCGCATGCCATCATCTCCATGCTTGTTCTTGCTCCAATGTTCATCCTTCTCCAAGCTAGGCCCTTCATTTGTAAGCAAAACAAATGTATCCAATTTAGGCAGCATCATATTCTCATGAACATTAGAATCATTACCAAGAAACGAAAGTACCTGGTAATTTAGTTGGCGTGCACGAGCTCTAGTAATTGGTCCAGTATGTATAGCAGCAGGGGCTGTGGGTGTAACAATTGTATTGATGTCCTCATCAACACCCAGCCGGGCAGGTTGTCTTGGATGACCACGGGCAGGGGGGCTATCACAATAGTGAAGTCAAAGTGAGGATCACGGTTGAGGAGGTGGCTGAAGATGCGCAAGAACGCGCGATCAAGAAGACCCCAGCTCCTCTCTTCAACAAGCTCGTGAGCCCTCGCGGCCCGATCCTCTAGGCGGGTCATGATGTCGGTGACAAAGCGGAGGTGGCTGGCGTAGTCATCCTGAGGAGCGCTCTCATCACAAATGGCGCCCAAGTCTTGGTTGGCTATGACTCTGAGGGCCTGGAGCATCAAGGCGTGCTCACGCTGCATCGTCCGGCGGCGGTTCACTTCGTCCGTGGTCTTCTTTGCGACGGACGTGACGTCCTCGATCTACTGCTGAAGGGAAGACAGGTCAGCATGACCAGAGGCCAAGGCGGACCCGGAGGAGGCCTGAGCTTCCTTTGCAGCTCTCTTGCACTGCTCCACAGATTCCAGCTTTATCTTCAAGGCAGCGGTCCTGTCCTATAGATCGGCCTCAGGGACCTCCATCTTTAGGCGATATTCGTCTGCAAGAGCCGCGCGAACCCCCGCCACCTTCTGATTGACCTCCTACTGAACCCTGGCCTCCCAAGTGGCAACAACATCCTCAGTAGTGGCTGCCTGACACTCCTTCACCTCGAGTCGTTCAAGATCCAGGCTGCGCTCCACAGTGTCCAGCGCCAGCTCCTCCTCACGCTTTTGGATTTCCGCCTCGTCAGGAAGTGCTTCGACTAGTGACATAGCCAAGGCAGCCCTACGCTTCAACCTGCTGCTCAAGGGTAGCGTAGTTCCCGCTCATGCTCCTCGGCCGCCTCACGATGATGGTCGGCGTCCCTGGCCTCCTCCTGACCGCAGGCACAAGCTGTGCCAGAAATTGCAAGGGTGCCACGGCGCTGGCGCTTGCTCGCTCATGCTGAACGCGCCCAAGGTTGGTGGTGACCTTCAATTGGTGCCATTTGCATGCTAGACGGAGATCCTGTCTCTAGGCGGGCATCGATGTCAGCAAGCTCTCCTCCAAGTCGATGCAGCACGCACACCGCCTGGCCAAAAAGCTCATGGCAGACAGTGTTGCGCCCACACGCGAACTCCAGCATGCGGCCAGCCCCTCCCTCCATGTCGGGGGCATGGAGCGTCTCGCCTGCCTCCGGCGGGGGGCTGGGAGGCACGGTCCTGCTGCTTGAACACGAAGCCGACGCTGAGGGCGCCCAACCGTCGATAGTGGCTAACGGAGGAGCCCTTGGCACGCCTCCTACATCCTAGACTAGGCCGGGAAGGAAGGATGTTGGAAGCTCAAGGCCGCGACCCACCAGTAGTGCGTCAACCGCTTGGATTGTCCCCGTGCCTCACACAGGAGTCGGGCACGGGGGGCTTGGAGTCAGGAGCTGGCCGGGGCCCCCCGGAAGACGCCTCTCCTGAGGTCTCATCACCGCGACCGAAGGGATCCTGTGGAGCCTTGGTCAGGGAAAGACAAGACTCGCAAGAAGTCACAGGAATAAGGTACTTGTCCACGGCTATATACATCCTCTGCTTCAGCGGGCGGTAGGCGCCACCATTGCTGCTCGGAGACCCTTTCCTCTTGCAGAGTGCTTCAAGATTGAGGCGAACCCGGCTGGGCTTCGAGAGGAGATCCTCAGCAGCTGGAGCGCTCGGCAGGGCTCCTTGGGCAGCAGCCGCAGGAGCGCCAGGAGGCACCTGCCCCTCAACTACTGCCTCGGGACCGCTCGCCCGAGTCTCGATAGTGGTCGCCTCAAGGGCATCGGGGAGCGCCAGCCCCCCGGTGGACCCTTTAGGGGCCCTCACCAGGACCTCAGGAGCATCGACCTCTTGGGCAACCGGCGGCACCTGACCCCCGGTGGTCGTCCCGGTGGTGTGCCCCCCCCCCATGTCCACACTTGAGGCATGCGCCATGGGGTCGAGGAGCAAGGGAGCCACGAGGATGGGATTCTCGTGAGGCCCTTTGAGGCCTGCTGGGCACAACCCCCGCTGATCGAAGAGGGGCATCTGCAGTCCGCCTTGGAAGCGTGGCTGGCTCTGGGTCACTCGTCAGAAGCCCGAGCACAATGCGCAGTGTCTTGGAAGGAAGCGCAGGCACTTGAGCCTCATGGGGTCCTTGGTGCCGGTGAAGGCCCACATTGGGCGGGAATGGCGCTAGAGCGGGGCAATGCGCCACTGGATGAATTCCTGCACCACCATCGGCGCCCTCACCCCGAGCTTCTTCGGCCTAGTCAATCGAGTCCAAACACGGGCAAGCAAATTAATGGTCGACAAGCTTCACGTGCCCCCAGCTGGAGCTGGGCACCGCTGGCGCTCGAGGGGTCAGTAGCAGGGTGAGGGAGTCCCAGATTAAGCGGTCCTCGGACAGCCGGACTATATGCATATGACGGACTGTTGGGCTATGAAGATACAAGATAGAAGACTTCGTCCCGTGTCCGGATGGGACTCTCCTTTGCGTGGAAGGCAAGCTTGGTGGTTAGGATATGAGGATTCCCTTCTATGTAACCGACTTTGTCTAACCCTAGCCTCCTCCGGTGGCTATATAAACCGAAGGGTTTAGTCCGTAGGACAACAACAATCATAATCATATGCTAACTTCTAGGGTTTAGCCTCTACGATCTCGTGGTAGATCCACTCTTGTAATACTCATATCATCAAGATCAATCAAGCAGGAAGTAGGGTATTACCTCCATCGAGAGGGCCCGAACCTGGGTAAACATTGTGTCCCCGCCTCCTGTTACCATTAGCCTTAAACACACAGTTCGGGACCCCCTACCCGAGATCCGCCGGTTTGACACCGACATTGCTGCTTTCATTGAGAGTTCCACTGTGACGTTGAAGATAGGGTTGATGGCTCGCCTTGTTATCATCAACAACATCACCTCCGGGGGAGCCCTGGCCTCAGGCCAAACCCTCCTGCTGGGCGGCTTCGTCATGATAGCCCTTCGACCATGGGCCGACAATGACTTCTCGGGTCATCAAAAATTATCTCCACATCAGCTCGGAATACGCCGAATAGATGGATCCAACGGAGTTATCATCTTTGAACGGGCTCCTGGATCGCATCGCGCTTTGGGAGTCGCTTCGGACTACGATCATATTGGGCTTAAACCTGGTCAGAGAGAGATTGAATCTCCGCCGATCACCCATCAGATAGCGGTGGTGGAGGAGCAACGCAACAACTCTTCCCCTATATTGAGGATGAAATATGTCCGGATTTCCGAGCTCACCAAGCCAGATACCTGCCCGCGGGAAGACATGCCCCTAACTCTGAACTTAGAATCGGACCGTGCGCCAGAAAAATTGGTTGACATCCTGGAACCCGAACTATTAAGCTCGGAAACCCCTCAAGCTCTGGGTCACTGATCGGATCAGGGTTCGGACTTAAAACTAACCACCCACCCAGACTGAAGCGATCTTTCCCGCGTCAGACAACAGTCCCAAGAGACAGTACATCACTTTTGGGCCAGATTCCTCCTTGTCAAAGACAAGGTCATGGGTTGTTGTGATGAAGATGCAATCTCGTTATTTTGCAAAAATTGTACGGACAAGGGACTCCTTAACGCCATAAATCGCCGCCACATATCACGCTTCGATGGTTTGGCAACCATAGTACAGAAGTACTGCGCGATGGAAAGTGCCTGGAAAACTCAGGCAGCCTTTTGGGATCCGCTGGCTCTCAATAAACCCCTCGTCCTAACAAAAAGGGCGTACCCTCGTAGGTCACCCGATCCAATCACAAAGAAATCAAAGCCCACTACAGGGCACGCAACCCTTTTGGTGGGGTGGCTCGATAGGCCGTGCAACCACACCGGTAACTATACCAACACACAACCTCAGAGCTTGTTGGATACTTCGGCAGGTGGCGAAGAGCGGCGAGGATATCCTCATAAAAATACCGTAGAGCAACATCCCACAGAACACAACACTACATTATTGACAGTCTTCGAGACTTTGCCTCAGGTAACAGACGCAAGAGAGCACTCCACGGCCTTGCCGAAGTCTGCCAAATTGCGGCAATAAACCCCTGGAATGACACAGCCATAACTTTCAGTGCCAGTGGTGAACCACAATTCAGAACAGTCCGGGCACCAGCTGCTTTGGTCCTCAGTCCTATCGTGGATGGCTTTCAGCTTACCAAAGTGCTCATGGACAGCGGTAGCAGACTAAACCTCATTTACGAGGAAACTCTCAACAAAATGGAAATAGACAGGAGCTGCATTGAGCAAAGCAGCACAACCTTCCTTGGAATTATTCCCAGTCAGGAGGCACGATGTGCGGGAAAAGCACACTCGATGTGGTATTCGGCACGCCAGAGAATTATCGGTCCGAAGAGATAACCTTTCAGTTGGCCACTTTCGCTAGTGGATATCACGCCTTGTTGGGGCGGGATGCGTTCGCGAGCTTTCAAGCTATACCCCATTACGGGTACATGAAGCTCAAGATGCCCGAGCCAAATGGAATTATCACTCTCGCCAGTGATCCAGACACAGCACCCCGTGCCGAAAACAAAACCACCGCCTTGGCCCTCGAAGCATTGTCCAAAGCCCTCGCGGCCGAAGAATTAACTGCATTACGCTCCATAGTGGATAAGGACAACGTGATACTCGATAAACGATCCAAGTCCACCTGCTTTAAACCAGCGGACGAGATAGTCAAATTCCAAGTCCACCCAATGGACTCCACAAAGACAGCATCCATCGGGGCAGATCTGGACCCCACAATCGACGCCGCACTGTGGGCATTCCTACACGAGAACTAGGATATCTTCGCCTGGCACCCTTCTGATATGTTGGGGATCCCATGCAGGCTGGCCGAACACAGTCTCAACATACTGAAGGGATATAAGCCGGTTAAGAAAACATTACGGGGCTTTTCAGAACCCAAACGACAAGCTATGGGAGAGGAACTAGCCAAGCTACTCGAGGCCGGATTCATCAGAGCAATAAAACACCCGGATTGGCTAGCAAATCTGGTGATGGTACCAAACAAGGATAAATCCTGGCGCCTATGTGTCGATTTCAAAGACCTCAACAAGGCTTGCCCTAAGGATCCCTTCCCTCTCCCATGCATCAATCAGATTATCGATGCTACCGTGGGACACGACTCATTGTGTTTCCTCGATGCATACTCCGGATACCATCAAATCAAGATGACGGAGTCCGATCAAGCCGCAACGACATTTATCACCCCATACGGGCCTTTCTACTTCAACACTATGCCTTTTGGGCTTAAAAACACTGGGGCCACCTACCAACACATGATTCAAACATGCCTAGAGAAACAAATTGGCAAAACAGTTGAAGCATATGTCAATGACGTAGTCATCAAGACCAGACATGCCGAATCTTTAATAGACGATCTAAGGCTCATTTTGATAACCTTCGAACATATGACATTAAGATCAATCCGGAAAAATGTGTTTTCGGCATTCCCGCCGGAAAGCTGCTGGGCTACATCGTTTCCAATAGAGGAATTGAAGCAAACCCAGCTAAATCCGAGCTTTGTCATAGTTGGCTACCCCAACAGATCTCAAACAAATCCAGAAGCTAACTGGATGTGTGGCAGCTTTAAGCCACTTTATCTCCAAATTAGGAGAAAAGGCATTGCCACTTTATCGCCTTCTTCGACGAACCGCACACTTCGAGTGGACGGACGCGGCGACGGACGGACTGGAGGAAATAAAGGCTCTTTTAGCAAGCAACCCAATCCTAGCCACGTCGAACGTCGGCGAACCCATGTTGTTATACATAGCTGCAACACACCAAGTTGTGAGTGCGGTGCTCGTCGTCGAACGAGAGGAGGACGGACATAAATTTCCGGTTCAGTAGCCGGTATACTATGTATCTACTGTCCTCACACCATGCAAATCCCGTTACCCACATTATCAAAAAATAGCATATGCGGTCTTCATGGCATCCCGGAAACTACGACACTACTTTCAAGAGTGTTCAATCACGGTGGCCTCTGAAGTGCCACTCAATGACATAATAAACAACCGCGATGCCACGAGCCAGATTGCCAAGTGGGCCATCGAGCTCCTCCCATTCGACATCACATATAAACCACGGTGAGCCATTAAATGCCAAGTACTGGCGGACTTCGTCACCGAATGGACAGAGGCCGAACTCCCTAAAAAGTACGGCGCATACTCCAACTGGATCATGCACTTCGACGACTCTAAAATGCTGGCAGGTCTAGGGGCAGGTGTTGTCCTAACACCCCCCCACTGGAGATAATGCACAATACGTACTCCAAATATTATACACAGACTCCAACAATGCAGTCGAATACAAGGCTTTGTTGCATGGTCTTAGGATGGACGTATCCATGGGCATTCAACGCCTAGAAGTGCGTGGGGATTCAAACCTCGCAATATCTCAAATAAATGGAGACTTTGATGCCAAAGATCCAAAAGTGGCGGCCTATCGTAATGACATCCTTAAGATGCCAGCTCGGTTCGAGGGACTCGAATTGCATCATGTGGTTCAAGAAAATAATCAAGCGGCAGATGTCCTCGCCTGCATCTACGCTAAGCGCGACCCCGTCCCACCTAACATCTTTCTGGAAAGGCTTTTTAAGCCATCCGTGGTGTGGCAAGGGGAGACCGGCAACATCAGTCTGGATCCGATCACAACCCCAGATTCCGAACACACTAACATAATCGGGGGCTCTGCCACCAAAATAACACCTTTGGCCTATCACATCATGGCTATTATCGCCCCACGGACTGAACCCTTCTTGGCCTACCTCAATAGGCATGAACTCCCCGATGATCAAAATGAGGCACGCTGTATAGTGCGGTGCTCTAAAGCCTAGAAAGTCCATGAGTGAGAGCTTTATAAGAAAAGCATCGCCGGGGTACTTCAAAGATGTATCTCCGAGGAGAAAGGCGACGGCTCTTGGCTGAAATTCATGCCGGTCTCGGCGGTCACCACGCTACAGCTCGGTCCCTTGTAAGCAACGCCTTCCGTATAGGTTTCTACTGGCCGACGACCCGAGCAGACGCACAAGACCTTGTCCAACATTGCGTCGGATGCTAGCTTTTCGCCAACCAAAGCCATATGCCACCCGCCACCCTACAAACAATCCCCATAACTTGGCCTTTTGCGGTCTGGGGGCTTGATATGGTTGGACCCCTTAAAGGAGGAAGCCATAAGAAAAAAATACTTGTTGGTCATGGTAGATAAATTCACCAAATGGATAGAAGCCAAACCAGTTAAAATGGCCGAATCCGGACCCGTGATAGACTTCATATCGGGTGTTGTGCACCATTATGGTGTCCCCCATAGCATCATCACCGACAACGGCTCCAATATCACAGTCGATGAGGTGAAAACTTGGTGCGGCAACATGGGCATTAAGCTCGATTACGCCTCCATCAAGTCGAATGAGCCAATGGTCTTATCATGACTGGCATCAAACCTAGACTAGTGCGATCCTTAAAAGAATCAGACACGCACTGGGTTGAGGAGCTTGACTCCGTGCTATGGGGGCTGTGGACCACGACAAATCGCACTACCGGATACACACCCTTCTTCATGGTGTACGGCGTAGAGGTTGTGCTGCCATGCGATATTATTCATGACTCACCTCGAGTGCGCATGTACGAAGAGAGAGAGGCTAAGCTCGATCGGCAGGACAGTTTAGATGCCCCTGAGGAGGAGCGCGACGTCGCAAAAGCCCGTTCCACATTCTATCAACAACAGGCTTGCAGGTATCAAAGCAGAGAAGTATGGGCCAAGACTTATAATATTGGCGAACTCGTAATACGTCTACCAGAGAAGAAAAAGGACAAACTCAAGCCCAAGTGGGAGGGTCCCTTCATTATTGACAAAGTTCTCACCGGAGGAGCGTACCGACTGCGTGATGCATCAGATAATCGCCTCGAGCCAAACCCATGGAATGCGGCCAGACTCCGAAGATTCTACGCCTAGCACCGAACTCCATGTTTGTCTCCTTCCCTTCGTTCCTTTTTATTTACTTTTCATCTCTCCTCCGGCCTTTCCTTTTGGAAAGCCCTAAAGCTTTAGTGTGGCAAGACTACGCACTTGTGACGCATTAATCTTCAAGTATCTGCGCCCATTATACCTGGGGGCTTCTTATACAGAAGCTTAATATAATTATCTTCCGGGCATCAAGCCCACTGCATATGCGTCCTTTTTCCATATGTACCTTTTCTCTGCCATTATATGCATCGATATGACTTAAGTTTTGGCCAAGCTGGGTTACCTGGCTCCTGTGCTTATGCCCTACGCTCCCATTAGTTCGGCTAGGGCATAAAGGGAGCACCTCTGCGATTGTTAGTGCCGGGTACTCTGGACGTGTACCTCAGACTGGGTGAAGCCGAAAGCTAGCGTTCTTAAGGGAATATTTGGTCGGTGGACTAAAGATGTCTTTTTACCTATTACAATATAAACCCCCAGATGTTACATATACTGCTCTTTTGGATCGCAGTTCGGACATGCACGTTAATGCATGCGTACCCAGGGAAAGGAACCCTTAATGGCACTATTCTCTCTGGAAGATGTTTCTTACTAACCATGTAAATAACATAGCTAGTTGGGTACTTGTCTGTTCAAGCAATTATGACCCCTACGCCTGGTTTCCATGCGTACCCCGGTTTATATTATCGAGAGGGTATTCGGAAACACTCTGGACTGTCGGGTCCAAAGGCTGAAGTGAAAAGCTCTGCCATGACAAATGTTTTACAAACCGGCTAGGGACAAATATGTCAATTGAAGTACATAGTCATTTAGACTCAAATGCTTCTTCTTCTATGCCGTCCAATAGGCTGTCTAGCATACAATCCTGTTGGGAATATTTTGCGGCTAATCCTACCTGGTTATACACCAGACTAACTAGAATTTCTTTCCCATATGACCCTACAGGCCCGACCGGGGCCATATGATTCGGATTGAGCTTGGTATACCTTGTTTTGACCATGGCCCAAGCCTCTCTCGCACCTTCTCGATAGGCAGATATCTTCCATAGTCGGAAACGCCGCCGCGCTCCCTTGAAAAGATGTACAAGCTCCACCATACTTCCTGGTAGGGAGGTGCCTGGCCATAAGGCCTTGGCGACACTCCGCATGACCTGCCGAACTTGCTCGTGCAGTTGCGAAAGCTCTTGTAGCTGATCGCCTGAGGATCTGGGCATCTCCTCTTCGACACGACCAATCAGCATACCTATAGACATAACTCTGTTAGTTCCTATCTTTGCCGAACTATGTAAATGTTCGTTTGAGAACATACTAAAAATGCCACGTTGAACCCTCTTATTTTCCTTCACGGAGTCAGCCAGCTGGGCCCGAACATCTTTCTATTCTTCACCCAGCTGGGTATTGGCGTCTTGGAGTATGTTTTTCTCCTGTATGACCCATGTAAGTACACGCTCGCCAGCGGCTGCTTGCCTTTGCGCTCCTTGTGGGCTTCCCGGATTCTGTTCCGAATTATCTGAGGATTTTGTCCATTAGATATTGTTAGCGTTACTGGTTTATACATACAATATTCTTTTTTCTCAATTCGGGAATACATACTAGTTGACGCCTGTTCCGATCCTGACAGCTCGGCCATAGCGGTCGTTAGCTGGGATCGACATTCTTCCAGCTCTTGAGACAACAGGTTGTTCTTCTCCGAGAGAACCTATTAATACAATGATCCTTAAATCAGTTGTACCAACTGCTTCAAGTCTCAGGGGCTACTGATATACATAATTATCAGATTTTTATACTTACCCGTATATCTTTCAAATACTGGTCCGTGGCTCTAGCAAGCCCATCTTAAGCAGCTCGAATACACGCATCACCCGAGTCGAAGGCATTAAAAGCCTCTTCGGAAAAACCAGGTGAGGGAGTCCTGGATTAGGAGGTCCTTGGATAGCCGAACTATATACTTTGGCCGGACTGTTGGACTATGAAGATACAAGATTGAAGACTTTGTCCCGTGTCCGGGTGGGACTCTCCTTTGCGTGGAAGGCAAGCTTGGCAATTCGGATATATAGATCTCCTTCTCTGTAACTGACTCTGTGTAACCCTAGCCCCCTCCGATGTCTATATAAACCGGAGGGTTTAGTCCGTAGGACAACAACAATCATAATCATAGGCTAGCTTCTAGGGTTTAGCCTCTGTGATCTCGTGGCAGATCAACTCTTGTAATACTCATATCATCAAGATCAATCAAGCAGGAAGTAGGGTATTACCTCCATCGAGAGGGCCCGAACCTGGGTAAACATCATGTCCCCCGCCTCCTGTTACCATTAGCCTTAGACACACAGTTCGGGACCCCCTACCCGAGATCCCCCGGTTTTGACACCGATATTGGTGCTTTCAATGAGAGTTCCACTGTGTCGTCACGAGAAGGCTTGATGGCTCCTTCAATCATCTTCAACTATACGGTCCAGGGGGAGATTTCCTTCCCGGACAGATCTTCGTATTCGGCGGCTTCGTACCGCGGGCCAACACGCTCGGCCATCTGGAGCAGATCGATAGCTATGCCCCTGGCCATCAGGTCAAGTTTGGAAGCTTGAACTATACTGCGACATCCGCAGAGACTTGACCTTTGATGGATTCGAGCCCATGTCAGGTGCGCTGAAGAGTCACGACGAGCATGGCTTAGATCTGCCATCGGACAGTGTTCGGGAGATCATGCCTGCGGCTGCCCCGGCCGTCAATCCGGAGCAGATCGTGCCATCCAAGGATGGGTGCATGGACCCCGCCACAGAGGCCGCACACTCATTGGCGCTAGAGCCAAACACAAACTTCACATCCAAAGAAATTTGTGTCATCGGACCCTCGAACTCGTCTCCGTCCACAGGCTCCGAACCGCGTACGTCTGTGCCTATCAAATCTGATTGGGCACCGATCATGGAGTTTACCTCCGCGGATATCTTTTAACACTCGCCCTTAGGCGACGTGCTAAATTCATCGAGGTCTCTCTCTTTGTCAGGAGACTCTTGGCCGAACTATGTCCGACTGGAGTGGGAAACGGACGACGAAGAAATTCGTTCCCCACCCACCACCCACTTAATGGCCACTGTCGATGACTTAACCGACGTGCTTGGCTTCAACTCCGAAGACATCGATGATATGGACGACGATGCAGGAGAAGAACAGGAACCACCGCCCACAGGGCACTGGACAACCACCTCATCATATGATATATACATGGTGGATACACCCAAGGAAAATAACGGCGAGGATGCAACGAAGGATAATCCCCTCGGGAAGCCACCAAAGCGACGATGTAGGCGCCGCTCTAAATCCCGCCACAGTAAAAACAGTGATAACAACGCAAGAAAGAATAATAGCCCAGTCGACTCCAAAGGAAACAACGACCCCATGGACCCAGCAATGGAGCAGGATGAGCCAGGGGACGGTGAACATAGTCCGGAGCCGACGTCCGATGACGCCAATCCCGAGGGTAAAATTCATCAACCTGTCTCCGGAAAGGAGAATAGTCTGGACGATGATGCCCTCATCATCCCGGAAAAACACTTCGAACAAGAGAAGCTCCAAAGAAGGCTTATTGCCACCACAAGAAGCTTGAAGAAGCAGAAGCAAAGGCTTAAGGCCGCGCAAGATACGCTCAACCGTAGATGGAACAAACTGCTCGACACTGAAGAAAAATACGATGGTGATCGCGACACAAAGAGCTATCCAAAGCGCAAGCTGCTGCCCGAATTCGACGGCGAGGCTATAGAGCCCATCCAAACGAAAAATAAAACGACAGATCAGCCGGACCGACCACCCCGTGGCTGCGACAGGGCGGCTAATGATGCCGCACACAAGTCTGCACACGACTTACGTGAGCTCCTAAATAAAAAAGCCGGTATGGCCAGGTCCATCTATGTATCTAGGAAGCATGCTCCGGTGCAGGATCATATCCACCAAAACGATCATATTGATCGAATACCAGCTCAGAATCAACACCGAACACAACAACCGTTGACAGCAGGCCATGACACATCCAAATACAGGGGTGCCACGCACCCCCTATGCTTCACCGATGAGGTGCTGGACCATGAATTTCCAGAGGGATTTAAACCCGTGAATATAGAGACACACAACGGAACTACAGACCCTGGGGTCTGGATTGAGGACTTTATCCTTCACATCCATATGGCTCACGGAGATGATCTGCATGCCATAAAATACCTGCCCCTCAAGTTAAAAGGACTAGCTCGGCACTGGTTGAAGAGCCTCCCCAAAAACTCAATTGGTAGTTGGGAAGAACTTGAGGATGCTTTTAGGGCCAATTTTCAAGGGACCTATGTCCGACCACCGGATGCAGACGATTTAAGTCACATAATTCAACAGCCCGGAGAGTCAGCCCGAAAGCTTTGGAACATATTTCTCATTAAGAATCAAATCGTCAACTACCGGGATGCCGAAGCCTTAGCGGCTTTCAAGCACAGTGTCTGGGATGAATGGCTTGCCAGACACCTAGTCCAGGAAAAGCCGAGGACAATGGCAGCCTTAACAAGCCTTATGACCCGCTTTTGCGCGGGCGAGGACAGTTGGCTGGCCCGTAGTGGCACCAGCGACCCAGGCACATCGGAAGTCAGGGATGGCAACGGGAAGCCGTGACGCAATAAACACAGGCGTCGAAACAATGAAGAAAGCCCAGATACCACAGCGGTCAACGCCGGATTCAGGGGCTTTCGACCCGGTCAACGGAAAAAGCCATTCAAAGGCAGCAGAGATGGACCATCCAGCCTAAACAAGATTCTAGACAGATTATGTCAGATTCATGGCACCCCCGAGAAACCTGCAAATCACACCAACAGAGAATGCTGGGTTTTCAAGCAGGCTGGCAAGCTAAACGCCGAACACAAAGGGAGGGAGACGCCAAGTGAAGACAAGAATGAGCCTCGCCAGCCGAACTGATGAGGACATCAATACAATTGTTACACCCACAGCCCCTGCTGCTATACATACTGGACCAATTACTAGAGCTCGTGCATGCCAACTAAATTACCAGGTACTTTCGTTTCTTGGTAATGATTCTAATGTTCATGAGAATATGATGCTGCCTAAATTGGATACATTTGTTTTGCTTACAAATGAAGGGCCTAGCTTGGAGAAGGATGAACATTGGAGCAAGAACAAGCATGGAGATGATGGCATGCGCAAGGGGAACAAGAACGGAGTTACAAGTGATGATTTCAGGACTTTGAAGCCACCATAATGGGTGCATGAAGCCTTGGACGAAATATACAAGATGCCACTTCATAAATTTCGTCCCGAGGCTATTTTAGGTGCTGCGTCACCTTATTATTGGGCCAGGCCCATGTAATTTCGAAATACATAAGTATAGGCTATTTTTAGAGTACGTATGTGTGGGGAAACAAGAGATAGGGTTGATTTCGGACCCCTCCACCAAGGGCCACGAAATTCCCCCCCTCTTCCTCCATATATACAGCCCTTAGGGCATCATTTAGACTTCGGGTTTTGTTTAGATTAAAAGTTTGCCATAGCTGCAACTTCGCGTACTTCATTTGTGTTCAACGACCAGACAAAGGCATCACAGAACCCCACCTTGATCAATAATGCTTTCATCTTATATTCGCAATATCCAGATTGCAATCTCAGTTTCTTGCTTGTTCTTCATTTGCTCGCAGGAAACAGACCCTCGTGGTCAGGTTGATCGTGCTCCGGCATGGTCAATAACCTCTCGGAGTTGGTTTAGCGATTGCTAAGGCGCGACGTCCTCGCACGTTCGTAGTCGGATCGTCAAAGTCGACTGCCACCAAAGCGATATCCATCATCTTATCAAAAGATGGGACACCTTTGCCTCTATCAAGTGGTATCAGAGCTCCAGGTTGCTCCATGAGATTTTACAGTTTTTCGTAGTTTAGATCGAGTCTATTCTTCATACCTACGGTCCATGAAAAAGCCAAAAAAAATTAGAGTTAGTTCATCATATCCGAACCAATCTGAGCCTTTGCATAATCTTTTTAGGGTTTTGCTTTTTTGAATTTGCGGTTGCATCGTCGTGTCTAGTTGCTGGTCTTAGCGTTAGTCTTTTAGAGTTTCGAGTTCTGGTCATAAGTTGTCACGCCGCCACCGCACCATCATCATCGCCCCTGTCACCTACCACCACCGCTCCGAATCCGTATCCATATACCACCACCAATCCGTATCCATATACCACCACCGATCCATATCCATATATTACCACCGCTGCCATATACCACCACCATATATCCACCACCAATCCGAGTTCCTTGCATATTAGGTGTGTTTTTGAGATCAATCTAGATTCCGATTCATGTTTCCTTGCCGGAGTAGGTTTCGGGAAAAAAAAAGAGTCCGGAAACCACCCTCCGTTGAGGCCCAAAATTTTTTGAAAACGCATTTTTCGAAAAAAATTCTGGCTATCCTATTTTTAGGTGTTTCTGAGTGTTTTGAGATAGGTGCCATTATAGGAAGTCTTTTTTTGACCCGTTTCCAGTTTTTGGGTCCGGGCAGTCGAAAAAACGAAAAAAATAATTGGTCGAAAAAATTTCGTGCCCATCTTGTCAGTTTGAGCTAGGAAGAGTTTTGAGACACTCGCCACTATAGTGATTTTTCGCAAAAAAAAGCAGCGCAAAAAAAAGAGCGCAAAAAAAGAGCAAAAAAAAATTCCAGAGTGTGCTTTTTCCTTGTTTACGTGCAGCGCCATGATTTTGTTAGTGTTCTAGGCTCGCGTCTCTAGCACGGTCTAGCCTAGGACCAGCACAGTATCGTCGTTGAGCGTTTATTCAACGTTGCATCTCTGAATTGATTATTGCTGACCCTTTTTGCTACAATATTATAAGCCTTCCGAGCTCCACATGCATCTACGTCGTGCGTTTGACTCTCCCTGGTAATCGCTCTATCCAAGCTTTGAGAGTTTGACTACAACGGTTGCCGATCACCGCCTGCTGCTGGGTAAGAACTGGTAAGAATTTGAGTTTTGCTTGACGGGTTTGTGATACACCACCACAACTTCTTAGTAGTCTGTAGGATCATATTCTTGTGTGTTTCTATTTGCTGCTAACCATGGTAGGATCACAAGCCGATGAGACTGATTGGGAGAACCTGACGAACAAACAGCTACATGATAAATTTCAGCAAATGATGAGTGGATAGGTGCAAGATGCGCTAAACAGATTTGACGAGGCCACGGAGAAGATAGATGGCATGGAGAAGACGTTCGAAACAAAGCTTGATAGCAAGTTTAATGAATTGCTCGCGCGTTTACCACCACCGCCGCCGGCTGCACCTATCGCACCTCTGCAACACCAACAACAACGCATCCTTCCGAATCAGTATGGACGAGCGAAGCGTGTTCCTATTGAGGATGCCCAAACTTCTGGTGCTACTGTTCCTGTTATTGATGCTTCTTTGGCTCCTGCTACTGCTGCTGCTGGTACCCAGGAGGATGCCGAGTATGCGGGCGATTATGAGGATGAGGTTGATCAAAATCAGAACTACGTGCACCCACCAGCACCACCACCAGCAGGTCGACCTCAGGTATATATTCGTAATGGTAGGCCTGCACCACCACCTCAGGTACGAGATGATGTGCATATTCCTAAACTAAAATTGAATATTCCACCATTTGAGGGTAGATATGTTCCTGATATATATCTTACTTGGGAGTTAGAAACTGAACAACGTTTTACATGTTTACAATATCCCGAGGAGAGACGGGTTGCTGCTGCTGTTTGTGCTTTCACTAGTTTTGCATGTGTATGGTGGTCTGAACATTGTAGATTATATCCTATTCCAACTACTTGGGCTGCTTTGAAAACTGCTATGCGTACGCATTGGGTTCAACCATATTATCAACTTGAATTGCTTCAAAAATTGCAGCGTTTAAGACAAGGGAAAAATTCTGTAGAAGAATATTATCAGGAATTACAAACTGGCATGATTAGATGTGGTATTGTTGAGGATAATGAAGCTATGCTTGCACGTTTTCTGGGTGGATTAAATAGAGAGATTCAGACCATTCTAGACTATAAGGAGTATACTAATATCACTCGTTTATTCCATCTTGCTTGTAAAGCTGAACGTGAAGTGCAGGATCGACAAGCATTGGCGCGATCTAACTTTTCTGCAGGCCGACCTTCATCATGGACACCGCGTGCATCTTCTACTTCAACTGCACCAGTACCTCAATCAGGTGCCTCCTCTAGTCGTGATACAAGAAAACAGGCACAAGCACCATTATCTGCCAAGAGTGCACCTGCTGGGCCTGCACAGAGTTCTTCTTCTTCCATGGCATCAATAGGGCACACAAGTGATATTATTTGTCGCCGTTGTAAGGGAGGAGGTCATTATGCGAGAGAATGCAAATCTCCGCGTGTGATGATTGCTACCGCAGATGGTGGATATGAGTCCGCTAGTGACTATGATGAGGAGACTTTGGCTCTTATTACACGTGAAGAACATGGTGGAGATGATTCTGATCATGAGACGCAATACATGGCTCCAGAAGATGCTGACAGGTATGAATGTTTAGTTGCTCAATGTGTTTTGAGTGTGCAGGTCACACAAGCTGAGCAAAATCAGAGGCACAATTTGTTCCATACCAAGGGAGTTGTGAAGGAACGTTCTGTGCGCGTCATAATAGACGGAGGGAGCTGCAACAACTTGGCTAGCATGGACATGGTGGAGAAGCTTTCTCTCACCACAAGACCACATCCACATCCTTACTACATCCAATGGTTCAACAACAGCGGCAAGGTTAAGGTAACATGTACTGTTCGTGTGCATTTTAGTATCTCTACATATGCTGATTATGTTGATTGTGATGTGGTACCTATGCAAGCATGTTCCTTATTACTTGGTAGACCATGGCAATTTGATAAAAACTCTGTACACCATGGTAGAAACAATCACTATACTCTTGTTCATAAGGATAAAAATATTACTTTGCTTCCTATGACTCCTGATTCCATTTTGAAAGATGATATTAATGGAGCTAATAAAGCAAAACAGGAGAAGAATAAGAGTGAAAATCAGATTGTGGCAAAAGAATTTGAGCAACAAATGAAGCCTAATAATAAACCATCTAGTGTTGCTTCTAAAATTAAATTGAAAAGTGCATGTTTATTTGCCACCAAATCTGATATTGATGAGCTAGATTTCAGCAAATCTGTTTGCTATGCTTATGTGTGCAAAGAGGCATTATTTTCATTCGAGGACGTGCCTTCCTCTTTGCCTCCTGCTGTCACTAACATTTTGCAGGAGTTCGCTGACGTCTTTCCACAAGACGTGCCACCGGGATTACTGCCTATTCGAGGGATTGAGCATCAGATTGACTTAATTCCCGGTGCTTCACTGCCAAACCGTGCACCATACCGTACCAATCCAGAGGAGACGAAGGAGATTATGCGTCAAGTACAAGAGCTTCTCGACAAAGGTTATATACGCGAATCCCTTAGTCCTTGTGCTGTTCCTATTATTCTAGTGCCGAAAAAGGATGGTACATCACGTATGTGTGTTGATTGTAGAGGCATTAATAATATTACTATTCGTTATCGTCATCCTATTCCTAGGCTCGATGATATGCTTGATGAATTGAGTGGCTCTACAATATTCTCCAAAGTTGATTTGCGTAGTGGATACCATCAAATTCGTATGAAATTGGGAGATGAATGGAAAACAACATTTAAAACTAAGTTTGGATTATATGAGTGGTTAGTCATGCCTTTTGGGTTAACTAATGCACCTAGTACTTTCATGAGATTAATGAACGAAGTTTTACGTGCTTTCATTGGACGATTTGTGGTAGTTTACTTTGATGACATATTGATTTATAGCAGATCTTTGGAAGAACATTTGGAACATTTACGTGCTGTTTTTATTGCTCTACGTGATGCACGTTTGTTTGGTAACCTTGGGAAGTGCACCTTTTGCACCGACCGGGTATCTTTTCTTGGCTATGTTGTTACTCCACAGGGAATTGAAGTTGATAAAGCCAAGATTGAAGCTATTGAGAGTTGGCCGCAGCCCAAAACGGTCACACAAGTGAGGAGTTTTCTTGGCCTTGCTGGATTCTATAGGCGTTTTGTGAGAGGTTTCAGCACCATTGCTGCACCTCTCAATGAGCTTACAAAGAAAGATGTGCCTTTTCTTTGGGGTACCGCACAGGAAGAAGCCTTCTCGGTATTGAAAGATAAGTTGACACATGCTCCTTTACTCCAACTTCCTGATTTTAATAAGACTTTTGAGCTTGAATGTGATGCTAGTGGAATTGGATTAGGCGGTGTGTTATTACAAGATGGCGAACCTGTTGCATACTTTTCTGAAAAATTGAGTGGGCCTAGTCTGAATTATTCTACTTATGATAAAGAATTATATGCTCTTGTTCGGACTTTAGAAACATGGCAACATTATTTATGGCCCAAAGAATTTGTTATACATTCTGATCATGAATCTTTGAAACTAATTAGGACATCAATACAATTGTGACACCCACAGCCCCTGCTGCTATACATACTGGACCAATTACTAGAGCTCGTGCACGCCAACTAAATTACCAGGTACTTCCGTTTCTTGGTAATGATTCTAATGTTCATGTGAATATGATGCTGCCTAAATTGGATACATTTGTTTTGCTTACAAATGAAGGGCCTAGCTTGGAGAAGGATGAACATTGGAGCAAGAACAAGCATGGAGATGATGGCATGCGTAAGGGGAACAAGAACAGAGTTACAAGTGATGATTTCAGGACTTTGAAGCCACCATAATGGGTGCATGAAGCCTTGGATGAAATATACAAGATGCCACTTCATAAATTTCGTCCCGAGGCTATTTTAGGTGCTGCGTCACCTTATTATTGGGCCAGGCCCATGTAATTTCGAAATACATAAGTATAGGCTATTTTTAGAGTCCGTATGTGTGGGGAAACAAGAGATAGGGTTGATTTCGGACCCCTCCACCAAGGGCCACGAAATTCCCCCCCTCTTCCTCCATATATACAACCCTGAGGGCATCGTTTAGACTTTGGGTTTTGTTTAGATTAAAAGTTCGCCATAGCTGCAACTTCGCGTACTTCGTTTGTGTTCAACGACCAGACAAAGGCGTCACAGAACCCCACCTTGATCAATAAAGCTTTCATCTTATATTCGCAATATCCAGAATGCAATCTCAGTTTCTTGCTTGTTCTTCGTTTGCTCGCAGGAAACAGACCCTCGTGGTCAGGTTGATCGTGCTCCGGCGTGGTCAATAACCTCTCGGAGTTGGTTTAGCGATCGCTAAGGCGCGACGTCCTCGCACGTTCGTAGTCGGATCGTCAAAGTCGACTGCCACCAAAGCAATATCCATCATCTCATCGAAAGACGGGACACCTTTGCCTCTATCAAGTGGTATCAGATTTCCAGGTTGCTCCGTGAGATTTTATAGTTTTTCGTACTTTAGATCGAGTCTGTTCTTCATACCTATAGTCCATGAAAAAGCCACAAAAAAATTAGGGTTAGTTCATCATATCCGAACCAATCTGAGCCTTTGCATAATCTTTTTAGGGTTTTACTTTGTTGAATTTGCGGTTGCATCGTCATGTCTAGTTGCTGCTCTTAGAGACTAGTCTTTTAGAGTTTCGAGTTCTGGTCATAAGTTGTCACGCCGCCGCCGCACCATCATCATTACCCCTGCCATCTACCACCACTGCTTATCCGCCACCGCTTCGAATCCGTATCCATATACCACCACAGCTGTCATATACCACCACCGCTGCCATCTACCACCATATATCCACCACCAATCCGAGTTCTTGTCATATTAGGTTTGTTTTCGAGATCCATCTAGATTCCGATTCGTGTTTCCTTGCCGGAGTAGGTTTTGGGAAAAAAAAGAGTCCGGAAACCACGCTCCGTTTAGGCCCAAAATTTTTCGAAAACGCATTTTTCGAAAAAAATTCTGGCTATCCTATTTTTAGGTGTTTCTGAGTGTTTTGAGACAGGTGCCATTATAGGAAGTTTTTTTTGACCCGTTTCCAGTTTTTGGGTCCGGGCAGTCAAAAAAAAATTGGTCGAAAAAATTTCGTGCCCATCCTGTCAGTTTGAGCTAGGAAGAGTTTTGAGACACTCGCCATTATAGTGATTTTTCGCAAAAAAAAGCAGCGCAAAAAAAAGAGCGCAAAAAAAAAAGAGCGCAGAAAAAAAAATCCAGAGTGTGCTTTTCCCTTGTTTACGTGCCGCGCCGTGATTTTGTTGGTGTTCTAGGCTCGCGTCTCTAGCACAGTCTAGCCTAGGACCAGCACAGTACCATCAATAAGCGTTTATTCAACTTTGCATCTCTGAATTGATTATTGCTGACCCTTTTTGCTACCATATTATAAGCCTTCCCAGCTCCACATACATCTACGTCGTGCGTTTGACTCTCCCTGGTAATCGCTCTATCCAAGCTTTGAGAGTTTTTGACTACAACGGTTGCCGATCACCGCCTGCTGATGGGTAAGAACTGGTAAGAATTTGAGATTTGCTTGACGGATTTGTGACACCCACCACCACCTCTTGTTAGTAGTCTGTAGGATCATATTCTTGTGTGTTTCTATTGCTGCTAACCATGCCAGGATCACAAGCCGACGAGACTGACTGGGAGAACATGACGAATAAGGATTTGCATGATAAATTTCAGCAAATGACGAGTGAACAGGTGCAAGACGTGCTAAACAGATTTGAAGAGGCCATGGAGAAGATAGATGGCATGGAGAAGACGTTTGAAACAAAGCTCGATAACAAGTTTAATGAATTGCTCGCGCGTCTTCCACCACCACCACCCGCTGCACCTAACGCACCTCTCCAACAACAACAACAACGACTACCTCCACATCGTGAAATAGACCTCCGCCAAGCGAGCCGTGTTCCTCTTGCGTTTGGCCAAACTGTTGGTGCTGCTGTTGATACTTCTGTGGCTCCTGCTGCTGATGCGGAGGAGGATGATTATGTGGGAGATTACGAGGATGAGGTTGCTCAAAATCAGAACTACGTGCAACCACCAGCACCACCACCAGCAGGTCGACCTCAGGTATATATTCATAATGGTAGACCTGCACCACCACCTGAGGTACGAGATGATGTCCATATTCCTAAACTGAAATTGAATATTCCACCATTTGAGGGTAGATATGTTCCTGATATATATCTTACTTGGGAGTTAGAAACTGAACAACGTTTTACATGTTTACAATATCCCGAGGAGAGACGGGTTGTTGCTGCTGTTTGTGCTTTCACTAGTTTTGCATGTGTCTGGTGGTCTGAACATTGTAGATTATATCATATTCCAACTACTTGGGCTGCTTTGAAAACCGCTATGCGTACGCGTTGGGTTCCAACATATTATCAACGTGAATTGCTTCAAAAATTGCAGCGTTTAAGACAAGGAAAAAATTCTGTAGAAGAATATTATCAGGAATTACAAACTGGCATGATTCGATGTGGTATTGTTGAGGAGAATGAAGCTATGCTTGCACGTTTTCTGGGTGGATTAAATAGAGAGATTCAGACCATTCTAGACTATAAGGAGTATACTAATATCACTCGTTTATTCCATCTTGCTTGTAAAGCTGAACGTGAAGTGCAGGATCGACAAGCATTGGCGCGAACTAACTTTTCTGCAGGCCGACCTTCATCATGGACACCGCGTGCATCTTCTACTTCAGCTGCACCAGCACCTCAATCAGGTGCCTCCTACAGCCGTGATACAAGAAAACAGGAACAACCACCATTATCTGCCAAGAGCGCACCTGTCGGGCCTGCACACAGAGTTCTTCTTCTTCCAGGGCATCAACAGGGCACACAAGTGATATTATTTGTCGTCGTTGTAAGGGAGGAGGTCATTATGCGAGAGAATGCAAATCTCCGCATGTGATGATTGCTACCGAGGGTGGTGGATATGAGTCCGCTAGTGACTATGATGAGGAGACATTGGCTCTTATTACATGTCAAGAACATGGTGGAGATGATTCTGATCATGAGACGCAATACATGGCTCCTGAAGACGCTGACAGGTATGAATGTTGAGTTGCTCAACGTGTTTTGAGTGTGCAGGTCACACAAGCTGAGCAAAATCAGAGGCACAATTTGTTCCATACCAAGGGAGTTGTGAAGGAACGTTCTGTGCGCGTCATAATAGACAGAGGGAGCTGCAACAACTTGGCTAGCATGGAGATGGTGGAGAAGCTTTCTCTCACCACAAGACCACATCCACATCCTTACTACATCCAATGGTTCAACAGCAGTGGCAAGGTTAAGGTAACACGTACTATTCGTGTGCATTTTAGCATCTCTACATATGCTAATTATGTTGATTGTGATGTGGTACCTATGCAAGCATGTTCCTTATTACTTGGTAGACCATGGCAATTTGATAAAAATTCTGTACTCCATGGTAGAAACAATCACTATACTCTTGTTCATAAGGATAAAAATATTACTTTGCTTCCTATGACTCCTGATTCCATTTTGAAAGATGATATTAATAGAGCTAATAAAGCAAAACAGGAGAAGAATAAGAGTGAAAATCAGATTGTGGCAAAAGAATTTGAGCAACAAATGAAGCCTAATAATAAACCATCTAGTGTTGCTTCTGAAATTAAATTGAAAAGTGCATGTTTATTTGCCACCAAATCTGATATTGATGAGCTAGATTTCAGCAAATCTGTTTGCTATGCTTTTGTGTGCAAAGAGGCATTATTTTCATTCGAGGACGTGCCTTCCTCTTTGCCTCCTGCTGTCACTAACATTTTGCAGGAGTTCGCTGACGTTTTTCCACAAGACGTGCCATCGGGATTACCGCCTATTCGAGGGATTGAGCATCAGATTTACTTAATTCCCGGTGCTTCACTGCCAAACCGTGCACCATACCGTACCAATCCAGAGGAGACAAAGGAGATTATGCGTCAAGTACAAGAGCTTCTCGACAAAGGTTATATACGCGAATCCCTTAGTCCTTGTGCTGTTCCTATTATTCTAGTGCCGAAAAAGGATGGTACATCACGTATGTGTGTTGATTGTAGAGGCATTAATAATATTACTATTCGTTATCGTCATCCTATTCCTAGGCTAGATGATATGCTTGATGAATTGAGTGGCTCTACAATATTCTCCAAAGTTGATTTGCGTAGTGGCTACCATCAAATTCGTATGAAATTGGGAGATGAATGGAAAACAGCATTTAAAACTAAGTTTGGATTATATGAGTGGTTAGTCATGCCTTTTGGGTTAACTAATGCACCTAGTACTTTCATGAGATTAATGAACGAAGTTTTACGTGCTTTCATTGGACGATTTGTGGTAGTTTACTTTGATGACATATTGATTTATAGCAGATCTTTAGAGGAACATTTGGAACATTTACGTGCTGTTTTTATTGCTCTAAGTGATGCACGTTTGTTTGGTAACCTTGGGAAGTGCACCTTTTGCACCGACCGAGTATCTTTTCTTGGCTATGTTGTTACTCCACAGGGAATTGAAGTTGATAAAGCCAAGATTGAAGCTATTGAGAGTTGGCCACAGCCCAAAACGGTCACACAAGTGAGGAGTTTTCTTGGCCTCGCTGGATTCTATAGGCGTTTTGTGAGAGATTTCAGCACCATTGCTGCACCTCTCAATGAGCTTACAAAGAAAGATGTGCCTTTTCTTTGGGGTACCGCACAGGAAGAAGCCTTCACGGTATTGAAAGATAAGTTGACACATGCTCCTTTACTCCAACTTCCTGATTTTAATAAGACTTTTGAGCTTGAATGTGATGCTAGTGGAATTGGATTAGGAGGTGTGTTATTACAAGATGGCAAACCTGTTGCATACTTTTCTGAAAAATTGAGTGGGCCTAGTCTGAATTATTCTACTTATGATAAAGAATTATATGCTCTTGTTCAGACTTTAAAAACATGGCAACATTATTTATGGCCCAAAGAATTTGTTATACATTCTGATCATGAATCTTTGAAACATATTAAAAGTCAAGCTAAACTGAATCGTAGACATGCTAAATGGGTTGAATTCATTGAGACTTTCCATTATGTCATTAAACACAAGAAGGGAAAAGAAAATGTTATTGCTGATGCATTGTCTCGTCGCTATACTATGCTTTCACAACTTGACTTCAAAATATTTGGTTTGGAGACCATCAAAGATCAATATGTGCATGATGCTGATTTTAAAGATGTAATGCAGAATTGTAAAGACGGAAGAATGTGGAACAAGTTTGTTGTTAACGATGGATTTGTGTTTCGTGCTAACAAGCTATGCATTCCAGCTAGCTCCGTTCGTCTTTTGTTGTTGCAGGAGGCGCATGGAGGAGGATTAATGGGACACTTTGGCATGAAGAAGACGGAGGACGTACTTGCTACACATTTCTTTTGGCCAAAGATGAGATGGGATGTTGAGCGTTTTATTGCTCGTTGCACTACATGTCAAAAAGCTAAGTGACGACTCAATCCTCATGGTTTATATATGCCTTTGCCTGTACCTAGTGTTCCTTGGGAGGATATATCTATGGACTTTGTTTTAGGTTTACCTCGAACAAAGAAGGGGAGGGATAGCATATTTGTTGTCGTGGATAGATTCTCGAAAATGGCACACTTTATACCATGTCATAAAAGCGATGATGCTGTTAATGTTGCTGATTTGTTCTTTCGTGAAATTATTCGCTTGCATGGTGTGCCAAATACTATTGTTTCAGATCGTGATACTAAATTTCTTAGCCACTTTTGGAGATGTTTATGGGCTAAGTTGGGGACTAAACTGCTTTTTACTACTACTTGTCACCCCCAAACTGATGGACAAACTGAAGTAGTCAATAGAACGTTGTCTACTATGCTTAGGGCTGTTTTGAAGAATAATAAGAAAATGTGGGAGGAATGCTTGCCTCATATTGAATTTGCTTATAATCGTTCATTGCATTCTACTACTAAGATGTGCCCTTTTGAAGTTGTGTATGGTTTCCTACCTCGTGCACCTATTGATTTGTTGCCTCTTCCATCTTCGGAGAAGGTTAATTTTGATGCTAAACAACGTGCTGAATTGATTTTAAAAATGCATGAGTTAACTAAGGAAAACATTGAGCGTATGAATGCTAGATATAAACTTGCTGGAGATAAGGGTAGAAAACATGTTGTGTTTGCACCTGGAGATCTTGTTTGGTTACATTTGCGTAAGGATAGATTTCCTGATTTGCGCAAATGAAAGTTAATGCCACGTGCTGATGGTCCCTTTAAGGTGTTAGAGAAAATAAATGATAATGCATATAAACTTGAGCTGCCTGCAGATTTTGGGGTTAGTCCCACTTTTAACATTGCAGATTTGAAGCCTTATTTGGGTGCGGAAGATGATCTTCCGTCGAGGACGACTTCATTTCAAGAAGGGGAGGATGATGAGGACATCAATACAATTGTTACACCCACAGCCCCTGCTGCTATACATACTGGACCAATTACTAGAGCTCGTGCACGCCAACTAAATTACCAGGTACTTTCGTTTCTTGGTAATGATTCTAATGTTCATGAGAATATGATGCTGCCTAAATTGGATACATTTGTTTTGCTTACAAATGAAGGGCCTAGCTTGGAGAAGGATGAACATTGGAGCAAAAACAAGCATGGAGATGATGGCATGCGCAAGGGGAACAAGAACGGAGTTACAAGTGATGATTTCAGGACTTTGAAGCCACCATAATGGGTGCATGAAGCCTTGGACGAAATATACAAGATGCCACTTCATAAATTTCGTCCCGAGGCTATTTTAGGTGCTGCGTCACCTTATTATTGGGCCAGGCCCATGCAATTTCGAAATACATAAGTATAGGCTATTTTTAGAGTACGTATGTGTGGGGAAACAAGAGATAGGGTTGATTTCGGACCCCTCCACCAAGGGCCACGAAATTCCCCCCCTCTTCCTCCATATATACAGCCCTTAGGGCATCGTTTAGACTTCGGGTTTTGTTTAGATTAAAAGTTCGCCATAGCTGCAACTTCGCGTACTTCGTTTGTGTTCAACGACCAGACAAAGGCGTCACAGAACCCCACCTTGATCAATAAAGCTTTCATCTTATATTCGCAATATCCAGATTGCAATCTCAGTTTCTTGCTTGTTCTTCGTTTGCTCGCAGGAAACAGACCCTCGTGGTCAGGTTGATCGTGCTCCGGCGTGGTCAATAACCTCTCGGAGTTGGTTTAGCGATTGCTAAGGCGCGACGTCCTCGCACGTTCGTAGTCGGATCGTCAAAGTCGACTGCCACCAAAGCGATATCCATCATCTCATCGAAAGACGGGACACCTTTGCCTCTATCACAAACACTGGGAGACAGAAAAAATTCCCACCAGAAGTCAAAACAGTAAATATGATTTGCGCAACTCACATTCCAAAGATAAGGCGCAAACGCACACTCCGAGACGTATACGCTATAGAGCCCATCGCCCCCAAGTTCAATCCTTGGTCGGCCTGCCCGATCACTTTTGATCGCAGGGATCGGCATCCGACTAGTATCCATCACGGAGGATCGGCTGCCTTGGTGCTCGATCCAATAACTAACGGATACCATCTCACTCGAGTCCTTATGGACGGCGGCAGTAGTCTTAATCTGATTTATCAGCACACTGTCCGCGAAATGGGGATAGACCCGTCAAGAATCAGCCAAACTAATAATACCTTTAAAGGAGTAATACCAGGCATAGAGTCCCGCTGCACGGGCTCTCTAGTATTAGAGGTTGTATTTGGTTCTCCCGACAACTTCAGAAGCGAAGAACTAATCTTCGACATTGCTCCATTCCGAAGCGGCTATCACGCACTACTCGGAAGAACGGCCTTCGCTCGTTTTAATGCAGTACCGCACTACGCTTATCTTAAACATAAGATGCCCGGTCCACGTGGCATCATCACAGTTGGCGGAAATACAGAGCATTCCTTACGTGCGGAAGAATATGTGGCGGCTCTAGCAGCCGAACACTAGACGGCCTCTCCAACCAGAATAAATGGTTGGTCGTAGCGGACACAGTTAGACGAGTCCGGCGCTCCACCAGATGTAACAGCCCAGATAAACCTGAGCTTGGGTCGATGGATATACCCCCATAGGTGGTGTTAGGGGCTGCCCGCATGTAAAAAAGCCCATAGTTCGGCTTGATCCTATTAATACACTAACATATTGCATTTTCATGGTTCGTTCAGAATAACCAACTTTTCGCACGAAGTCTTTCACTTGGGTTTTTTCTTTTTACAGATGATCATCGTGCTATACCCTTCCAGGATACGGCACAATGGAGACAAAGGCGCAGACGTGCAGCAGGGCCCTGCTCAAAGGTTTCTTTTATATTAAGACCTGCGTAAACCTTTTTTCTTAAGTGTCTCTTGTTGCTTCATACCCTCCGGACACTTATCACAACCGGGAGGGACACTGGCGTTATTGGCATTTCGTCACATCAGATTAATGCATGTACCTGGAAACTTAGGGCTCATTATCGATGGCGTTACTCAGCCCAGTATATGTTGTAAAGTCCGAATACCTTAGCGAGTGTTCGGCATCACGAGTTTGGCCTTATATGCATTAGCTCCGAATCATGTCTTTGGTCAATAGTTGGGTTTGCCCGGCTCCCGTGTTTTGCTACCTTACGTTCTACTCTATCGGCTAAGGTGGCACCGGGAGAACTACTGCGATTGTGCCCTGGTTCATCTGGATGAGCACCTCAGTAGAGAAAGCCGAAATCTGACTGTCATGATATAGCGCGAGACTGGTCAACCACTCGATGACTCAGCAGAATCTTCGCGATTCCTCCGCATCAACGAAGGACCGGTTTCCCGGTCATGTACGTATGTGCACCGTATTCGGATGAACGCAGAAGTACCAGGGGCTATATAGTAGCCCCACCGTCAAACTACTATGGCTAAGTGAAAGGGTTAAAGCTATATAGTCCGATTGCCTGGTTTGCTGCGCTATCACCTCCTTAATGGACCAAGATGTTGGATCAAGTGTGATTACGTGCTTTTTCGAACACCCCCACATTATATGCGTGGGGGCTGAAGCCGACGACTGCAAACTTTCAGGTTACATATATACATAAACGGCCGCATAGGAGGCGCTATAATACTTTCGGGCAAAAGTATAAATACAGCCTTTATAATCAAAATAGCATTGTTTTTACAATTCAGATACATGTCACTCGAACATGGCACTCTTCGAGCACTGAGCCTCTATTACATCGGCGCCTTCTAGGACTTCTTCGAAATAGTGCTCGGCCGGGTCCTGCCCTCCCGCCGAACCCCGGGTTGCAATAGCGGTGGCCTCCATCCCTACCCAATATGTTTTAACACAGGCAAGAGCCATCCACGCACCCTCTATGCACGCCGACCATTTCACAGCATCCATATGCGACATAGCACAAAGGAATCGTTGCACTAAACCAAAATAACTGTCCGGCCTTGGTCCCTTCGGCAAAAGATGATCCACGACAGACCTCATAGCAAGCCCAGACAACCTATGGAGCTCGTCCACTCGGCCATTCGTTCATTCAACGGCAGCGGATGCGTCGGAGCACTAAACTGCGACCGGAACAACCTTTCCACCTCATGATCTTTCTGATCCTTGAGAAACTCAGTCCCATCAGCAGCACTCTTTCCCAAGTCTGAGTACGCGTCTGCAACACTCCATAATTGATCCAGAGGGGCATACTTCGGATCTCCGAACTTCATCTGCAACAAATAGGGCCTCCCAGCCGCGATATATTCGGCTTCACGAAACTCATCCCTCACCCCTCTAATTTCAGAGTGAGTTTCCTTGGCTGCTTCCAAGGCCCTCTTCAGGTCAGCCGCTTTCGCTTGGCTTTCCTTTTCAAGGAGTTCATATCGGTCGGCGGCATCTTTCAGCTCAACAGCCATCTTGGCTATTTTCTCTTCGCTCTGGGGATGAGCAGCCTGTTCGGCTCTTAACTCTTCGGTCGCCTTTAGGGAGGCCACATCACTTATCCTGGCTTGTTCTTTGGCTCGGGCAAGTTACCGCCCGAAGGGTTTCCCAGGCAGCAGCTCCATCTGCAGTCACATCATATTATAGATACTAGCAAGATGCTCCTCTTAATATTTGCTGACTACCCGAAAATACATACCCTATGCCTCGTCAAGACGCTTGTTCACAAGCACGATGTCGGCATCTGCCACGTCAAGCTGCCGCTTCAGCCCGGCAAAATCAGCAGTCCGGCCAGCCGCCGGACCCTCAGCCGCCTACACAAGAAAGCAGCGCGATCATTACCTGGGACTATGATCCTCTGTTTGCCACCTCTGGACGGCAACCAGAGTTTAAGGGGCTACTATCTATACAGAGCACACCTAGCGTGTGCGGTACCGTGAAAAATACACATATATTACTTGGCGTACCTCAAAGCCTCTCAGCAGGCTCGTAAAAGCTTCATTCAACCCGTTCTTGGCGGATGAAATCCTCTCAACCACCATACCCATTAAGGTACGATGCGCCTCTGAGATAGCCGCTTGCTCCAGAAGACCCATTAGTGTGTCCGGTTGTGCACCGGACAGTCCCGGACTCTTTTTGTTTCTCTCCCTAGGAGCCGAATACTCCGGACTTCGGGCGGCCGAAGAGTTACCTTCTGGCCTTGGCGGATCAGGAGAAATCCTCCTCGGGGTCGTCCGCCGTATGAGGCGGGGAGGCAGGAGGAGGCGTTTCACTCTCCATCATCTCCAGAAGAAGATCCCCCGAAGACGAACTCTATTGAGAAGGGCTACGAGCCGGACTGCAAGATACATGTCTCGGTTATTGTTCTCAGAGATGAAGCAAGATATATTTACCAAAGTACTTTTGTTCACTTACGGCTCGGTCGAGGGCTGGCCCCCTTGCGGGCACTGTGCGGTAAGAACGCCCTCCAGGGCAGGCCCCCCTGGCGATGGCATCTTCCCTCATTTGGAAACATCCATTTCCAAATCTAGATTCACCTCCCCGATTATCCTCCTTCGTGGAGACACTAACTCCCCCAGTTTGGATGTGTAACGTGTGAGGCCTGCTTTCAACTTCTTTATTCCTCCCTTCATCTTCTCCTGATGGCGCTTGATAAGGTGCGCCCTCAAGCATCCTGGTTAATATAGGATCCGGTGAGCCTTCGGGAAGGGGGGCCGAACACCTGATCCTCTCTGCCTTTCTTATCCAATCCTGGCAGAGAGCAATTTTTCATAATGATCTTGTGACAAATAAAAAGACGGCATGTTTGGTCATGGAAATACTTACTTGGGTATCCGGATGATTGCAGTTGAGACCCGCATCCTAGGTGGTGTCCGGACACTTTATTCATGATCCGAAGAACAATCCATACATCTCTTCGAGCGTCACGCCGAAGAATTGTTGAACAGTTCGCGGTCCTTCCGGGTTGAACTCCCACATACGGTGAGATCGACGTTGGCATGGCAGGACCCGACGAACTAGCATAACTTGCATTACCTTGATAAGACTGACGTCCCTCTTGAGGAGATCTGGAATGCGGCTTTGCAATGTCAGCATGTCATTAACTGGCCCCTGATAACCCGCAAGTATACGGGATAGTTGTAGCCTCTTTCGATAAGTAAGAGTGTCGAACCCAACGAGGAGCTAAAGGTAGAACAAATATTCTCTCAAGCCCTATCTGCCACTGATACGACTCAATGCATGCTTAGTGTTCGCTTTACCTAGAACAAGTACGAAACTAGAAGTACTTTGTAGGTATTGTTGGGTAGGGTTGCAAGATAATAAAGAACACGTAAATAAAAAGTAGGGGCTGTTTAGATAAAGAAGCAACAAAGTAAATATAGCGAGTGTGGAAAAGTGGTGGTAGGAGTTGTGAAATTGTCCATAAGCAATTGACTACGTTACTAGACCTGTAATCACTATTGCAATTCTATTTGAGGGAGAGGCATAAGCTAACATACTTTCTCTTCTTGGTTCATATGCACTTATGATTGGAACTCTAGAAAGCATCCGCAACTACTAAAGATCATTAAGGTAAAACCCAACCATAGCATTAAAGTATCAAGTCCCCTTTATCCCATACGCAAACAACCTACCTACTCGGGTATGTGCTTCTGTCACTCATGCCACCCACCATAAGCAAATCATAAATATATTGCAAATCGTACAACAGGAATCCCTCATGCTTGCGCGACACGGAGGGCACAATAGGACAACACCAATAACAAAACATGCAATTCAAACCAATCATAGCAATTCATCAATCACCGGTACGACAACGAAAATCTACTCAGACATCATAGGATGGCAACACATAATTGGATAATAATATGAAGCATAAAGCACCATGTTCAAGTAGAGGGTATAGTGGGTTGTGGGAGAGTGGTTCGCTGGATATAGATGGGGGAAGGTGATGGAGATGTTGGTGAAGATGATGGAGGTGTTGGTGTAGATTGCGGTGATGATGATGGCCCCTGGCGGCGTTCCGGCGCCACCGGAAGCAAGGGGGAGAGAGCCCACCTTCTTCTTCTTCTTCCTTTACCTTCTCCCTAGATGGGAGAAGGGTTTCCCCTCTGGTCCTTGGCTCCCATGGCGTGGGACGAGCGAGAGCCACTTCGAGATTGGATCTATCTCTCAATCTCTCTCTATTTCTGCGTTCCCTGATTCTGCCCCTTCACCGTTTCTTTTATATCCGGAGATCCATAACTCTGATTGGGGTGAATCTTTCACCCAGATCTTTCCCACAAAATTAGCTTTCTTGCAGCAAAAGAAGAGTGTCAACCGCCTTACGGGGGGGCCAGGAGAGTGCAGGGTGTGCCTGCCTCCCTGGGGCGCACGCCCTATCTCCTGGCCCCCTCGGGCACCGTCTTGCGTTGATTTTACTTCCCAAAAATCATAAATATTCCAAAATAATTCTCCGCGTTTTTATCCCGTTTCGACTCTGTTTGATATGGATTTTCTTTGAAACATAAAACATGCAATAGACAGGAACTAGCACTAGGCACCGGATCAATATGTTTGTCCCAAAAAATAGTATAAAAAGTTGCCAAAAGTATATGAAAGTTATAGAATATTGGCATGGAACAATAAAAAATTATAGATACGACGGAGACGTATCAGCATCCCCAAGCTTAATTCCTGCTCGTCCTTGAGTAGGTAAATGATAAAAAAGATAATTTTTGATGTGGAATGCTACCTAGCATAATCTTGATCATATGTCTAATCATGGCATGAATATTAAGACACGAGTGATTCAAAGCAATAGTCATGGCATCAATATTCGAGCATACCAATAAAGCAATCATGTCTTTTCAAAACAACATGGCCAAAGAAAGTTATCCCTACAAAATCATAGTCTGGCTATTGCTCTATCTTCATCACACAAAGTATTTAATCATGCACAACCCCGATGACAAGCCAAGCAATTGTTTCATACTTTAATAATCTCAAACTTTTTCAACTTTCACGCAATACATGAGGGTGAGTCATGGATATAGCACTATAGGTGGAATAGAATATGATGGTGGAGGTTATGTGGAGAAGACAAAAAGGGAGAAAGTCTCACATTGACGCGGCTAATCAACGGGCTATGGAGATGCCCATCAATTGATGTCAATGCGAGGAGTAGGGATTGCCATGCAACGGATTCACTAAGAGCTATAAGTGTATGAAAGCTCAAACTAAAACTAAGTGGGTGTGCATCCAACTTGCTTGCTCATGAAGACCTCGGGCATTTGAGGAATCCCATCATCAGAATATACAAGCCAAGTTCTATAATGGAAACTCCCACTAGTATATGAAAGTGATAACTCAAGAGACTCTCTATATGAAGAACATGGTGCTACTCTGAAGCACAAATGTGGTAAAAGGATAGTAACATTGCCCCTTCTCTCTTTTTCTCTCATTTTTTCTCTTTTTTTGAATAGGCTTCTTTGGCCTCTCCTTTTTTTTTATTTAGGCTTCGTTGGCCTCTCCCTTTTTTAGGTCCGGAGTCTCATCCCGACTTGTGGGGGAATCATAGTCTCCATCATGCTTTCCTCACTGGGGCAATGCTCTAATAATGATGATCATCACACTTTTATTTACTTACAACTCAATATTACAACTCGATATCTAGAACAAAGATATGACTCTATATGAATGCCTCCAGCGGTGTACCGGGATGTGCACTGATCTAGCATAGCAAAGATATCAAAAAATGGACAAGCCATGAAAACATCATGCTAGCTATCTTACAATCATGCAAAACAATATGACAATGAAAAGCTCGAGTCGTGTATATGATGATGATGGAAGTTGCATGGCAATATATCTCGAAATGGCTATGGAAATGCCATGATAGGTAGGTATGGTGGCTGTTTTGAGGAAGATATAAGGAGGCTTATGTGTGATCGAGCATATCGTATCACGGGGTTTGGATGCACCGGCAAAGTTTGCACCAACTCTCAAGGTGAGAAAGGGCAATGCACGGTACCGAAGAGGCTAGCAATGATGGAAGGGTGAGAGTGCGTATAATCCATGGACTCAACATTAGTCAGAAAGAACTCATATACTTATTGCAAAAATCTACAAGCCATTGAAAACTAAGTAATACGCAGATGCTCCTAGGGGGATAGACTGGTAGGAAAAGACCATCGCTCGTCCCCGACCGCCACTCATAAGGAAGACAATAAATAAATAAAATTATGCTCCAACTTCATCACAAAGCGGTTCACCATACGTGCATGCTACTAATCCACAACCACCCACTAGCATGACTCTAATATCACCACCTTTATATCCCAAAACTATTGCAAGGAATCATACATATCATATTCAGCGATCTACAAGTTTATGTAGGATTTTATGACTAACCATGTGAATGACCAATTCCTGTCATCTCCCTAAATAGATATAAGTGAAGCAAGAGAGTTTAATTCTTTGCACAAAAGATATGCCCATGCTCTAACAAATATAAGTGAAGCAAAAGAGCATTCTACAAATGGCGGTTTCCTATGTGAAGAGAAACAGGCAATCCAAACTTCAAATGATATAAGTGAAGCACATGAAGCATTCTATAAAGCCATACTCAAAAGATTTAAGTGAAGTGCAGTGAGCATTCTATAAATCAACCAAGGACTATATCATACCAGCATGGTGCATAAAATAAAAATCAAAACTAAATGCAAAAGACGCTCAAAGACTTGCACATATCGCATGAACGAAACGAATCCGAAAACATACCGATACTTGTTAAAGAAAGAGGGGATGCCTTCCGGGGCATCCCCAAGCTTAGACGCTTGAGTCTCCTTGAATATTTACTTGGGGTGCCTTGGGCATCCCCAAGCTTGAGCTCTTGCCTCTCTTCCTTTTCCTCATACCGAGACCTCCTCGATTAGACACTTCATCCACACAAAACTTCAACAGAAAACTCAGTAAGATCCGTTAGTATAATAAAGCAAATCACTACTCTAAGTATTGTTGCAAACCAATTCATATTTTGTTTGTGCATTGTGTCTACTGTAATATAGCTTTCCATGGCTTAATCCACTGATACAGATTGATAGTTTCATCAAAACAAGCAAACTATGCATCAAAAACAGAATGTGTCAAAAATAGAAAAGTCTGTAGCATTATGAACATTCACCATACTTCTGTTACCCCAAAACTTCTACAAAAATTAGGAACAATAAAGCATTTGTACAGCAAGACAGTGCAAAAAGAATTAGAACCATTTGATGCTCCAATTAAAAATGTAAAATCGCGCACTAAAGCCAAAGTTTCTGTCCTGCACCGTACAAACCAACAAGCATTGTAAACATCCTAAAGGCAAACCTTGGCAAATATTTTTATAATACAATGGAATTGTACAAGGGAATAATTATTTTTGTAGAAAAGTTTCTGTAATCAAGATTCACAAAGTTTCCATGAGCATGAACAAAGTTCAAGGCTAGCTTCCACTTGAACAATGCTTGTCTTTCTCACTTTCACTTTCCTTTTTGTAAAGTTTTCGATTCCCCTCTTTATTTGTTTTGTTTTTAAACTATATGAAAGCACTCAACAGAAATAAATGACTCTCTAAAACTTTTGGGTTGTCTCCCTGGCAGCCCTTTCTTTAAAGCCATTAAGCTAGGCATATAGTGCTCAAGTAATGAATCCACCCGGATCCCAAGGTATATCAAAGCCAATTTTAATTAACAATGATTTGTAATTTAGTAGTGAGCACAAAGTAAGATATATCAAGGAATGACGAAGTCTAACTCTCTTTCTATGCATCGACATGTCATAAAAGAACAATTCATGCACACATAGTAAAGGCCAATGCATAGTATAAGAAGTTTCTTGCAATTTTATCATATTGGAAACATACAAAGGTGGATATATAGTTCCTCTCTCATAATAATTGCAAGTAGGAGCAGCAAGCACATGCATATTATATCTATCAAAATCATCATGTGAAGTAGTAAAAGGCCACCCATCAACATAATCCTTAATAAGCACAAACTTCTCCGATATAGTGTAGTTGGAGAATTCAAAAGGATAATAGGACTATCATGCGTGGGTGCAACAACAACAATTTCATGTTTAACATAAGGAACTATAGCAAGTTCATCTCCATAAGCATAATTCATATTGGCATCTTGGCCACAAGCATCATCAAAAATGGGTATTTCAAGAGAATCAACAGGATCATAAAAATCATCCTTCGGTAAGCACGAAGGGGAATTAAACAATGTATGAGTTCAAGAGTTACTCTCATTAGAAGGTGGGCACGGGTGATCAATCCGCTCTTCCTCCTTTTGTTCTTCGCTCTCCTCATCATCCTTTTCTTCCAATGAGCTCACAGTTTCATCAATTTCTTCCTCCATAGCTTCCTGCAAAATATTAAACTCTTCTTGGACAGCGGAGAATTTCTCAATATATAGTTCAACATAGGCATTAGAAGCATAATTATCATAACAATATTCAAGTTTGGCAAAATTTTCAGATTTGTAGAGAGTAGCATCATACTTTTCAATCAAGGAAGCAATTTCATAAGCACCCTTAAAAGCAAAAAATTCTTCAATTTGTTGAACATCATAGTAATTATAAACACCCTTAGCATATGAAGATACGATTCCATTATCAATAAACTCACATTGGTAGGGAAGGTGTTTCTTAGGGTTTTCAGAACAACAAGTAATATCATATATTTCACATAAATTCCAAGCATAGCATTGCAAACGATGAATTTGATCCAGTAAAAGTTTCCCTTTTCTAGATATATGGTGTCGCACATAACAAGCATGCACTACAGGAAACAACTAGTTTGCCGTCAGTGAGCATCTTTGCCGTCAGCTTTTCATCGGGGTAGACGACAAAGAGCACTTTTGCCGTTAGCTGTTGTCGGCAAAGAATGACTGACGGCAAAGAAAACTTTGCCATCTGCTATTTTTATTACAAACGGCAAAGAAAAGTTTGCCGTCTATGATTTATATTACAAACGGCAAAGAAAACTTTGCCATATGCGGTTTTTACTACAGACGGCAAAGAGTGCTCTCTGCCGTCTGTAGTAAAAACCGCATACGGCAAATAACTTTGCCGTCTGTAATATAAATGGCAGACAGCAAAAAAGAAACACACCTCGCGGATCGACCTCGCGGATCGATGAGGTGGCACGATCCACACCCCATGCTATATCTCTCTCCCACGCCCCCAACACGTTCTCTTTCTCTCCCCCACGTTCTCTCACCCCTCAGCCGACCCCACCACATTCTCTCTCCCTTATCCCCCACGTTCTTTGTCTCGTACGTTCTCTCTCTCTCTCCCGTAACTCCTCGGCAGCTCCGTCCCGGTCGCCGCCGGCCACCCTGGCACCGAGCCACGCTCCCCTCCAACTGCCACGTCCTCTCTCCTCCCTCGAGCCGGCCCCGTCCCCCATCCCCGTCGAGCCGGGCCCGTCCCACGTCGCCATGGAAACCGGCGCTGTCCTCCTGCCTCACGGCGCAGCCCGTTCCCCAGCGCCCCACCCCGCCGCCCGCTCCCCAGCACAGGCCGGCGAGCCGCGTGGCCCCTTCCCTTCAGCGCCTCCTCACTCTAGGCAGCGCAGCCTCCTCCCTCTAGCGCCTCCTCTCTCTGTCGAGCAGCACGGCGCGGCGTGAACAGCGCGGCCGGCATGGCGGCTTCCTCACTCCGGCGAGCAGCGCGAGTTGCGTGGGTTCCTACCTCCATCGCCTCCTCACACGGACGAGCAGCACGGGCGGCACGACGTCCTCAGTTCGGCGAGCAGCGCGGGCCGCGCGGTGCGGGCTCCTCCCTCTGGTGCCTCCTCACTCCAGCAAGCAGCGCGACCTCCTCCTTCCGGCGCCTCCTCACTCCAGCGTGGCCTCCCTCCGGCAGCAGCGCTTTTCTCCGGTGAGGTCGGGCGCGACCAACATCTCTTCTCCGGTGAGGTCGGCATGGCGAGCAGCTTGGCTGTTGGGCATGTGCGGGCGGCAAGAATCTCTGCTCTCGTGAGCTTTGGAGGAGATGATGTGGACGTGCGATGACGAAACTGTTGATCCAATTTTTTTAATAAAAAAGAACGCTTTGCCGTCTGTGATGTTTCTGCCTAATGGCAAAGAAGTAGTCTGGCTCACGGCAAAACACTAACACCGTCCGTCAGGGTCATTAGTCTGTTAGGTTGCTTTTCTTTGCCGTCTGGACGGTCTAGTTGATAGCAAACGGTATAGACTGACGGCAAAATCTTTGCCGTCATCCATAAAAAATAGCAGACGGCAAAGTATTCTTTGCTGATTAATCTTTGCCGTCTGACTTTGCCGTCTACTTCCTGACGGCAAACTCTTTGCCATCTGGATTTATGTCTTTGCCATTTGTAATTCACAGACGGCAAATTACCTGTTTCCTGTAGTGATGCTCATCTAAAGATTTGCCCTCAACTAAGCTAGTTGGGGTTTCAGCACGAGCACAAAGGGATTGAAGATGATCCAAGTAAAAAGCTTCAGGAGTGTGATTGATTTTGAGTGGTTCTTCAACCATTGCTTCAGTAGCTACAACTAATTTGTTTGGTATTTTGCGTTTCCTACCCATAACTAAAGATAGAAAACAACTAAGAACAACAAATAAAAATTACTTAGTGATAAAGCAAACAAGCACACACGAGAATATTCACCCCATGCTATTACTCCCCGGCAACGGCACCAGAAAAAGGTCTTGATAACCCGCAAGTATACGACATAGTTGTAGTCTCGTTCGATAAGTAAGAGTGTCGAACCCAACGAGGAGCTAAAGGTAGAACAAATATTCTCTCAAGCCCTATCGCCACTGATACGACTCTACGCACGCTTAATGTTTGCTTTACCTAGAACAAGTATGAAACTAGAAGTACTTTGTAGGTGTTGTTGGATAGGTTTGCAAGATAGTAAAGAACATGTCAATAAAAAGTAGGGGCTGTTTAGATAAAGAAGGAATAAAGTAAATATAGCGAGTGTGGAAAAGTGGTGGTAGGAGTTGTGAAATTGTCCCTAAGCAATTAACTACGTTACTAGACCGGTAATCACTATCGCAATTCTATTTGAGGGATAGGCATAAGCTAACATACTTTCTCTTCTTGGATCATATGCACTTATGATTGGAACTCTAGCAAGCATACGCAACTACTAAAGATCATTAAGGTAAAACCCAACCATAGAATTAAAGTATCAAGTCCCCTTTATCCCATACGCAAACAACCTACTTACTCGGGTCTGTGCTTCTGTCACTCACACCACCCACCATAAGAAAATCATAAACATATTGCAAACCCTACAGCGGGAATCCCTCACGTTTGCGCGACACGGAGGGAACAATAGGACATCACCTATAATAAAACGTGCAATTCAAACCAATCATAGCAATTCATCAATCACCAATAGGACAACGAAAATCTACTCAGACATCATAGGATAGCAACACATCATTGGATAATAATATGAAGCATAAAGCACCATGTTCAAGTAGAGGGTACAACGGGTTGCGGGAGAGTGGACCACTGGATATAGATGGGGGAAGGTGATGGAGATGTTGGTGAAGATGATGGAGTTGTTGGTGTAGATCGCGGTGATGATGATGGCCCCCGGCGGTGTTCCGGCGCCACCGGAAGCAAGGGGGAGAGAGCCCCCCTTCTTGTTCTTCTTCCTTGACCTTCTCCCTAGATGGGAGAAGGGTTTCCCCTCTGGTCCTTGGCTCACATGGCGTGGGAGGGGCGAGAGCCCCTCCGAGATTGGATCTATCTCTCTGTCTCTCTCTGTTTCCGCGTTCCCTGATTCTGCCACTTCACCATTTCTTTTATATCCGGAGATCCGTAACTCCGATTGGGGTGAATCTTTCGCCCAGATCTTTCTCATAAAATTAGCTTTCTTGCGGCAAAAGAAGAGCGTCAACCGCCTTATGGGGGGCCCAGGAGAGTCCAGGGCGTGTCTGCCTCCCTAGGGTGCGCCCCCTATCTCCTGCCCCCCTCGGGCACCGTCTCGCGTTGATTTTACTTCCCAAAAATCATAACTATCCCAAAATAATTCTCCGTCGGTTTTTATCCCATTTGGACTCCGTTTGATATGGGTTTTCTGCGAAACATAAAATATGCAACAGCTAGGAACTGGCACCGGGCACTGGATCAATATGTTAGTCCTAAAAATAGTATAAAAAGTTGTCAAAAGTATATGAAAGTTGTAGAATATTGGCATGGAACAATCAAAAATTATAGATACGATGGAGACGTATCAGCCCCCAGTCCAGCCCCTTGTTGACCCAAGATGCCAGTTGGGGCGGAGGGCCCGAGCGGAAGGCGGGGGCGGCTGCTGATGAGGATGCAGACCTGGGGTAGGGTCATAGGCCTGACCTATACGCCCTACCCAAGGTCACTACCCTAGAAGATAAAAGGACCAACAGACGATAGGGGAGCGCCAGTCGAACACGTCGAGTGCAATCCACTCGACGACCACATCACTCGGAAGTCCTCCTCGGTACCGTCACTCGACGATATGAAGAATCACTCGACCATATCGAAGACCAAGATTCAAAAGGACCCGCAACGGTCGGACGTTCACCTCTTAGTCTTTATAAGCATTAACATCACTTAAGGCTGGCGTTACCAGTAACGCCCCTTACTTTATGTACATTAAGCCCCTTGTAATGGAGGTGGGCAGGGGCCCTGCCGCACTCTATATAAGCCACCCCCCTCCTCTGGGACAAGGGTTCGCACCCCCTGTAATATCACATACATAATCCAATCGACCGCCTCCGGGCACCGAGACGTAGGGCTGTTACTTCCATCATGAAGGGCCCGAACCCGTAAATCTCGTGTGTACACCTTCACCATAGCTGAGATCTAGCCTCTCCATACTTACCCCCCTTTTCTACTGTTAGTCTTAGAACCACGACAGTTGGCGCCCACCATGGGGCAGGTGTCTTAGCGACTTACTGGTGAAGTTGGAAGTTTTTCTGATCATCATCATGGTCTCCGGCGGCGAGTTGGCTGAGGGCCGCGAGATCCATCTCGGCACGCTCGTTTTCGTTGCTGATGACTCGGCATGGCTTCAGGAAGCTCCACTCGACGTTGATGCGCTCCCCGTCCGAGGGGCGACGCACTTTCGCGCGTGCGTTCGTGGCGTCCTTCTTTGGCAGCCGTCGACCCAGTATCAGTCGGCTCTAATGGTATCTTCCCTCCCCGCTGTTCGGCACCACAAGTGATCCGATCGATCGTGGCTTCAACGGTGGGTGAAGCATGGGGTGGCCCGGCGTTCGGCCACCCATCATGTCACGGCAATCGAGCCTGACGAAACTCTCCACGGCATGTTTGATCTGTCGACTGGCTCCGTGGAGACTGCATCCGAGTGTGATAGCAGTGATCCCATGGGTGTAGTCCTGATGGTAGATGGTCTGCGTGGCCCACCTGGCTTTCGCTGCGAGGGCGGCGAAGATGCTGGCGGCGATCTATCACGAGCCCACGAGGAGTATCATCTTGAACCTCTTTATTCGCAACTGAGGGAGGAACTTCGTCGCTGTAACACGGATGCACTCCACACGCCCATCGTTGGAGAAACTCCCAAGGCTCGGGCCTTGGAGGAGGTACGCTTGGCAAATTTAGCTGAGCGCACTCGACTGGAGAACTTGCAGCGCGCTCTCGACGAGCAAGCTCTGGAGCGAGTCCCTGAGTCCAGTTGACGGCAGCTTTTCCCGCCTCCACCTAAGGTATGATGTACTCCGATTCAGAACCTCACAGCTGCGGCCCGAATTGCAGAGTCGATCCAACCTTCCCAGTCAGAGGCTGGCCGAGGGTTGGAGCAGATCCGGGCCTTGCTCCGAGCAGCAGGAGAGCAGAATTCTGCAGTGTCTCAGTCGCGGAATAGGATCCACAGCAGATCCGTGGTAGCGGATACAGTCCAGTCGGCCCATAGCCGAAGATCTCCCCCGCGGCATGAAGACCGTGGGTAGTATGATCGTCAGTTCGACCACGACAATCGTCGTCGAGTGCTAACGCCTCCTCCAAGGGGTGCGTGATACGTGCCTCGGCAGAACGATGACAGGCGCCGTCACAGGGACGAGCGTAGAGCTACAGTCGACCCAAGGGAGTCAGGCTTCGATGCGAGATCCATTCTCGTCCAAGGCCTGGTCGACCAAAACAAAGCACATAGAGAAGACCCTGGCAGAGATCGTCCGACTGACAGCAGATTGCATGTTTCAGGCCCAGAGTGTTTCAGCAGAGCCATCGGGGCAGCAGTGATTCCTCCCAACTTTAGGTTGGCAACAGGAGTCAGTAGGTTCACTGGAGAATCCAAGCCTGAAACCTGGCTTGAAGATTACCGAGTGGCTGCGCAAATTGGAGGCGGAAACGATGAGATAGCAATGAAACATCTCCCTCTTATGTTGGAAGGGTCGGCCCAAGCGTGGGTGACTCACTTGACTCCAGGCAGTATACACAGTTGGGAGGAGCTACCCACTCTTCCTTCCCCCTACCTACCCATAAGGTAAGTAGGGGCCTCGGCATCTCTATTTCCTGAGAAACCTACTAAAACTACTTCGAGAAACCTACCAATTCGAGAAACAATACAAACCTACCAAAAAAATTACTAGCCTCCCTTTTTGGGTGGCTTCCACTGCTTGTGTGAGTGAGAAATTATATTTCAGATATTCCTGGGGTTCTAAGATCTCGAGCAAAGGAAAGTCCCGGGGGAACGTGTTTACCATGAATAGGATCTCCCCAGGCTCAAGGAATGCAAGAAGTCTGTCTATCTTGCATTTTAAGCCAGGGAAATCCTTATATTCTGAGCACTAAATCCACATTTTAAATGTTTCTTAGTGGTGAGCAATCCTCCCACTCGGGGGCTCAGCTGCAGCCCAGTGCTCGCCAGAGTTTGAAAATTCCTACCGAGTGGTGAGCAATCCTCCCACTCGGGGGCTTAGCTGCAGCCTAGTGCTTGCCTAAGTTTGCAAATTCTGCCCCCCACCCCGAAGGCTACACCATCAAGAAGAAGGACGAGATTGTGCGCATTGTCAAAGGCCTCTCCAATGGTTGACAGGAACGTCAAGACCATTGCTGAGTGCCTTGCTGATGAGCTGATCAATGCTGCTCAAAGATCGCCCAATCCATTGACAGGAACGTCAAGACCATTGCTGGGTGCCTTGCTGATGAGCTGATCAATGCTGCTCAAAGATCGCCCAACATGTTGACAGGAACGTCAAGACCATTACTGAGTGCCTTGCTAATGAGCTGATCAATGCCGCTCCAGGATCGCCCAATCGATTGACAGAAATGTCAAGACCATTGTTGAGTGCCTTGCTGATGAACTGATCAATGCTACTCAAGGATCGTCCGATCGGTCGACTGGTTATTCTTCTCCAGAAACTGCATCAAGTGAACAGTCAACAATCCGAGAGAAAACCGAATTTCGTCCGAAGAAAAACGCAACATATGAGACGATAAATCCAAAGATTCTTAACCGCAGAATAAAGTGCTCGGGCATCAGGCCCGAAGGAGTTTTAACGGTTACAAAATCACTCGGCATTCCGAAGCAAATAAAGGTGAAGCATAATGTTTTTTCAAACACTCGGCAGGAGAAGGACTGGCCGGATCGCAGAAGCTGTCGAGGTCGATGCTGTCGGCGATGCGAGTGGCTGCCTCGAGGAAGGTGTCCATGAAGTCCTGGAAAGAGTGCTTCTTAGTGTTCGCCACTTTGAGAGCTGCCAGCTTGTCTTCCTTAGCCTCCTTGCAGTGCACTCGGACCAATGATAAGGCGACGTCGGCACCACAGCGAGTAGAAGATTTTTTCCACTCTTGCACTCGGCCTGGAATCTGATTAAGTCGAGTCATAAGTGACTCGAGGTCCTGAGACAGCTCCGCCCGAGGCCAAAGTTCAGCGTCCACTTGGGTCATCGCCGCCTTCAGCCGAGCCAGATAAGCAACCGCACCATCTAAGCGCGACTCCAATCGCAGCAGATTCATCGCAACGTCATCTTTCACAGGACAATTGGTGGGGTCGAGACCAGTCTCAACCCGCCCAGTTTCAGCTTCAAAGTCCTGGCACAGTTCTGTCCCATCGCAAAAAATGATGAGTCGACAGCATAACAACAAAGTTTAGTCGGCAACGAATTGATTAGTCGAATGAACATACCTTGAAGCTTCAGAACAAGTGTTGAAGCAAGTTGTTCCAGATAAGACTCTAGCTTGTCTGTCTTGGCTCTGAGGCCACCGACTTCTGTGGTCAGGTTATCCTTGTCCTTCCTAAGCTGCTCGACTTCCTCATTAGCTTCTGAGATGTTGGCCTTCAACTTCGCGTTCTCCTCCTACAATTTGCCGACTGAAGCCAGCTTCTGGTCTGCAAGCATCGTCTTCTCAAGTGCTTCCTTCTGAGAAGAGGCAAGGTCCAGGTCCTTCTTCTCCAAAGCCTCCTTCATCCTCTCTAAAGAAACAACACTCTTCAGATGAGACTGAAGTTGGCGATTTTCACTACGCACATCTGCTTGTGTGAAACCACTCGGTTCAAAGAGACTGAAAGAAAAACCAGTGCGGAGTGCAAACTACAAAGCAGACAAAACAGCCGAATGATTACCTCCCATGATGGCTGTTTCTTCTTGAGCAGTCTTGAGATTCTTCTTCGCGAATTCATTGTCAAGTTCAATGTTGATATGCTTCTTCTTTAATTTGGTGAGTCGAGCTCCAAGATCACAAGACCTCTGCGGCCAGCAAGAGAGACATGTCAGTTGACAGAAATAAGAGACAGTGACATAGAAAAATTACTCTAAGACTACTACCTAATCAAATATTCAAAAGTAGTCTCGGGGACTACACCCAGTGGGTGCACTTAGCATGCCCCCACTGAATCAGATTAATACTCGGCAAGGGTTGCCCAGCGTGAGTTCAAAAAAAAGAGAAGAGAGAGATACATCATTAGACCTCAGTCGACTGCCAGCAGTCGACCGTGGTCTCGGGGACTACACCCAGTGGGTGCACTCGGCGTGCCCCCTCTGGTTCGAACAGTTTACTGAGACTCAGCTCGAGGCGAGCAGAGTTGAAGATTTCCTGAGTTCTAAATGAAGGAACACCCAGTGTGTGATCAGAAATAAAGCAACACTCAAAAGTTCAGTCGGAATTTTGCTGACCTGAACATTGGTCTGAAGGGCAGTGCTGGCGTTGCAAGCTACCTGACTAGCTTCATGCATCACTTTCACCTGCTCCATGACAAGGTTCACCTGACGAAGAGCTTCCCTAGCGGCGCCCGGTGAGCCGTCTGAAGTTTGATACGTAGCAAAGAGGGATGGCTCCAGAGTGGTCGAAGTAGTTACCGGGTCGGACGAGTGGAGTTGCGCTGGTGCAGCAGGTGTCTGTGCAGTCGACCCCGGCGGACGATCATCCGTCAGCGGGTTAGCGAATGTGACGTTGGTCCAAACCGGCCCTTCAGAACGTTCGACTATCGCCTCAGGCGCCGGTGTCGACTGAGGGACTTGCATTTCAAGCCTCCTCCTGCTTGAGCCTCCACTCTTCTTCCCCCTATCCTGTAGAGGCACTTCTTCTTCTTCGTCATCAGGGAGCACAACGATCTCTTGCGGAGCTACATAAAGAGAGAAGTATCAAATTTTCAGCCGATTGACCGCCCACTCGACTAAATGGAACTTGGTTGAACGAACTTACCAGCTCGGGAGGTGGCCTCCTTGGCTCCTGGAGCCTTGTCAATCCATGTCAGTAGCAGCAGAGGTGGGTCTGGAAAGATGCACAACCCAATCGGTCAGAACAGAAAAGTCAGTCGGTATTTATGAGCACATGTGTGTTACTCACCCCGAAGCCACTGGGACGTCCATCATAATTCGCGGCAATGTCTTCCGGGCCTTGGGAGGAGCAACTTTAGGCTGCTTGGCCACCTTCTCCGTCGGCTCCGGAGTCGACGCCCGAGTGCACTTCTGAGAATTGACACTCGGGCCCATGCTTTTTCTGCGCCCGCCAGCCGGATCATGTTGCTGTTGGGATCGACGTTCGGAGCGCGGAGGCGAGTCGACTTCTTCCTCCTCGTCCGACTCCTCGCTCTCCTCCTCCTCCTCTTCTCCCGAAGACTCCCACTCACCACTCTTCTCCGCACTGTCCTCCCCCTCCTGGCCCTGCTCCAGAGCTTGTTCACCATTGGGCATCGAATGCATCTCAGTGAATACCTGCAGAACAAATCAGTCGAGTGAGAGTCTGTCAACATCAAGTACAGTCGGAGCGAGAGCGAGAAGCAGTCGGAACAAAAAGTATACCTTGTCGGGCGGGTTTCCGTCGCCGAAGGGGACAACACTCCTGGATCCTCTAGGGTTGTCCTGGTTGCCTGTGATGCTCCTCAGCCACAAAGCTATGGTTTCAGACTACACTTCTTCTGGATGGACCCGAGCGGTGTCGTCCGGTCTGGAATACAACCACATCGGGTGATCGCTGGCCTGGAGAGGCTGGATGCGTCGACTGAGGAACACTTCCAACAAGTCCATGCTGGTAACACCATCGTTGATGAGCTGGACCACTCTATCCACCAACATCCTCGTCTCCATGGTCTCATCAGCAGTTACTTTCAGTGGGGCAGGAGTCTAAACACGGTCAAACGAGAAGGGGGGAAGACCAGTCGGCTGACCTGGAGCTGCGACATCCTGGCAGTAGAACTAGGTTGACTGCCAGCCTCTAACAGATTCAGGGAGAGTCATGGCGGGAAAGGCACTCATATTCCTCTTTTGGATACCTAAACCCCCACACATCTGGATGACGTGGGTTTTCGAGTCACTCGACTTCGCCTTTTTTACCGACTGGGAACGAATGGTGAAGATGTGTTTGAAAAGACCCCAGTGCGGTCGACACCCTAAGAAGTTCTCGCACATCGATACAAACACAACTAAATATGTGATGCTGTTGGGAGAAAAATGGTGGAGCTGAGCGCCAAAGAAGTTCAAGAATCCCCGGAAGAAAGGATGCGGAGGGAGCGAGAAACCCCGGTCGACGTGGGTGGCGAGCAGAACACACTCACCCGGTCAAGGTTGCGGTTCCATCTCCCCCTTCGGCAGCCTCGCCGCTCCCTTGGCGATCAATCCGGACTCCTCTAGTTCGGCTAGATCCTCCTTCCGGACCGAAGACCGGATCCAATCGCCCTGGATCCAGCCCAGCGGCAGCCCCACATGGGACGATGACCCGCGGCTCTACTTCTTGCCTTTCGCCGCCCCCGTCGCCTTCTTGGCGCGCTCTAGCGCCGCCGTCTTGTCCTTCACCATGGCTGGGGAGCAGCAGCGTTGAGAGCGGAGGTGCTAGGCGCGATGGAGAAGCAGAGGAGAAATAAGAAGGAACAGGCGTGCATAGTGCCAGCGCCTCGGACCAGTCGCCTTATAAAGGGCCACCTTCGAGTGACTGATGCTTGGGGCCAGGCAATCCCGTCAAATCCCGCAACAGTTGCGCGCAGCGTACGTGGCGAAAATGGCAGCCCAGTAATCAAGGCATCGCTACTTATCCAGCCCGCCCGTTTCGGCGCTCTCCACCCCGCGCGCTTCCCCGAAATTTCGTATCTCGCAAAATCCGGGATACACTGCAGACAATCGCGCCCAAGATCCCGCGCTCGAACACAACACTCGACACATGAGGTCACCGGTTCAATCGACAGCTCACTGAATGGATCAAGTCGACTGAGTCGACACCGAAGTACCGACGTGGGTGTTCAGTCTTGCAGAAGACACTCGTGAAGACACGAAGCTTGGAGCCGATTCAACTTCAACCTACTTTTCACTCAGACCTTAATCCATTCGGGGGCTACTAATGAGGATGTAGACATGGGGTAGGGTCATAGGCCTGACCTATACGCCCTACCCAAGGTCACTACCCTGGAAGATAAAAGGACCAACAAACGACATGGGAGCGCTAGTCGAACACGTCGAGTGCAATCCACTCGATGACCACATCACTCGAAAGTCCTCCTCGCTACTGGCACTCAACCATATGAAGAGTCACTCGACCATATCGAAGACCAAGAGTCAGAAGGACCCACAATGGTCGGACGTTCACCTCTTAGTCTTTATAAGCATTAACAGCACTTAAGGCTGGCGTTACTAGTAATGCCCCTTACTTTATGTACATTAAGCCCCTTGTAATGGAGGTGGGCAGGGGCCCTGGCGCACTCTATATAAGCCACCCCCTCCTCTGGGACAAGGGTTCGCACCGCCTGTAATATCATAGACATAATCCAATCGACCGCCTCCGGGCACCGAGACGTAGGGCTGTTACTTCCACCGTGAAGGGCCCGAGCTCGTAAATCTTGTGTGTACACCTTCACCATAGCTGAGATCTTGCCTCTCCATACTTAGCCCCCTTTCTACTGTCAGTCTTATGATGAGGACATGACTACCTTGGATATGACCAAAAATATTGCATATATGCATATTTGTCAGGTGATTTCTAGTGCAAACTATTCAATAATCTATTTATGTTATACAGAACAAAAATACTTCACACACTTTTGTGTTTTGTCTAATTGCAGGTGTATGGGACATTTGTACAATCCAAATATGAAGATAAGGAAGAAAGAGATGTTTATTTGCTGTCCAAAAAGTTCTCTCACGTCACTTTTGGCCCAAGAGAAGATAGAGTCCAAGTCTCTCATGTTCTGGATTCAGATTCGGACTGCACAGACACACCTAACTCAAAACGCACACAATTTTTTCATACGGACTCCGAATTGGGTGATTCTTTTTTTGTTGGAAACTAGATTTCGTGCACTTTCCAACCCAATTGGAATCACCTTCAAATTCGTCCGGAGCGTTGAGTTGTGGACGAAACAATCTGATGCTGCAGCAGAATCCGAGTCAAACTACAAGTCCAAAGGTGTTACATCACCTCCACTTGGGCCCATTGGCCTTGTACGACCTAGATTTAGTTTTAGGCTGCCTTGGGACGTCCTCCCACCTCCTTGGCCGCCACCCCTTGCTCCTATATAAGTAGATCCATCTAGTAGCTTTTCCTTGGGATTTGTTTAGTTAAAAGTTAGCCATTGCAACTTTGTGTACTTCGTTTGTGTCCAACGACCAGACCAAGACCGCTTACGGATCCCCACCATTATCAATACCTCATATATATTTGCAATATTCAGATTGCTTTATCATATTCTTGCTCGTTCTTCGATTGCTTGCAGGAATAGACCTTCGTGGTCAGGCTGACCGTGCTTCCGACATCGTCAGTAACCTCAGGAGATTGGTTTAGCGATTGCTAAGGCGCAACGTCGTGCACGTTTGTAGTCGGATCATCAAAGTCGTCTCCACCAAATCGATAGTTATCATCTCATCGAAAGATCGGGACACCCTCGCCTCTATCAAGTGGTATCAGTTTTCAGGTTGCTCGGTGAGAATTTCCAGTTTTCCTAGATTAGATTTATTTTCTTACCTATTGTCCAAGAAAAAGCCACAAAAAAGAGTTAGATCTATTCATCCTTGGTCCAAGCCAGTCTGAGCCTTTGCAATTTTCTTTTCATTGCTTGCATAGTTGAATTATCGGTTGCATCGTCGTGTCGAGTTGCTGGTCTTAGTGTCTAGTTCGTTTAGAATTTCGAGTGCTGTTCACATTAGTCACGCCACCGCTGCATCATTATCTCTTCCGCTGTCCACCACCCATCCATCAATTTCCACCACGTGCTACCCATCATTCATTGTCATAATAATAGTTGAGATCGTTCACATCTTCACTTGATCCAATCTGGATCTTATCTAGTTTGTTTTGGAAAGAGGGAGAAAAAAAGAGAGAGAAAAAACAAGAGAAAAAAAGGAGAAAAAAAAGTCAGAGAAAAAAAAAGGAGAGAAAGAAAAA